>NC_053122.1:27905084-28120084 GCF_010015445.1 Perca fluviatilis | reverse complement strand
AATAGTCTGACCAAGAAGGGCCAGCTGACGGTGGTGGCCGGAGCTCCCAGAGCCAACCACAGTGGAGCGGTGGTGCTGCTGAAGAAAGGCGCGCAAACAAGCAAAATCATGGTAGAGGAGTACACCCTGGAAGGGGAAGGGCTGGCCTCGTCTTTCGGCTACGATCTGACTGTGATGGATCTCAATGGGGACGGGTGAGTGACGCCGGGCGATGCAGCACACAACCTGTAACTTCTGCTTTAAACAGGGCCATCGTGGGTGCCAGGATAGCTCAGTCGGTAGAGCGGGCGCCCATACTGTATATAGAGGTTTACTCCTCGACACAGTGGCTGAGTTTGTATGTCAGTGGGTTTGACTCCGACCTGCGGCCCTTCTGCTGCACGTCATTCCCCCCCTCTCTCCCCCACCCTCCGCTGTCTTGTCAATAAAAAAGTGGGGGGGGGGTTTTTGGAGCAACCGCCAGTACTTTGAGAAGGACGGGGTAATCGGAGGAGCTGTCTACGTCTACGTCAACAATAAGGGACAGTGGAACAAAGTCAGGCCCACCAGAATAACCGGACCTCAGGACTCCATGTTTGGCCTGGCTGTGGAAAACCTGGGAGACATCAATCAGGACGGTTTCCAGGGTGAGGCTGCAATGCGTTTGCCTGTTCATAGACTGTCAGCTGATCGTTCTCGTGTCCTTCGTTGAATGACAAAATATTACCTGTATAACCACACTGTTAGACACCATTGTTGTTCTTGTGTCAGATTTTGCAGTGGGAGCTCCTTATTCGGACGATGGTGCGGGGAAAGTTCACATCTACCATGGAGCAGCCACGGGTCTCAGCTCTGAAAAAGCTGCACAGGTATGTAATAAGCCGGTGGTAAAGCTGATTTCATTTTAACATATACATTTTGTCCAAATGTGTAATGTTTCCATCTAAGAAAGTTAAATAAATAAAGGTCTTACATCTGTGTGATCTGTATTGTCCATCATAATATAGACTACTACTTTTGTGAGGTTGTAGCTAGTCTTAGCCAGCTCTATCTCCACTGCGCTGTGGCTACACCACACATACATTCTGGGATAGGAGAAAAAAAAGGCTCTGGGTTGTTTGCACTTCTTTAAACCAATTAGAATGTCTACAACGTCTTGGGCGTTCATTTTAGGCCTTTATTTCTGACAGGACAGCTTAGACTTGAAAGGGGAGAGAGAGGGGGAATGACATTCAGCAAAGGGGTGCAGGTCGGAGTTGAACCCGCGGCCGCTGCGTCGAAGACTAAGCCTCTTTACATTGGCGCGCGCTCTACCAAAATGTGTGTTGTTTCTTTTGCTTCAGGTTCTGTCCGGCAAGCCTTTAGGAGTGAAGCTGTTTGGCTACTCTTTGGCAGGAAACATGGACTTGGATAAGAACTCCTACCCTGACCTGGCCGTGGGATCCCTCTCTGACTCCGTCTTTGTCTACAGGTGAGTGAATTGGCACATTTCTCTTCACTGTACATCTCGGATTGTGGTTATTGAGTTGCTCACTTGAGTTCTGTCCTCCCCAGAGCCCGTCCAGTTGTTAACGTCAAGAAGGAAATCAAGTTCTCACCGGAGGAAATCGACCTCACCAAAAAGAACTGTGGAAACAAATTCTGGTAAGTTTGTCTTTTTGACACTGGACCTTCGTCAAACTTATGAGGAAAAACTGTCAAACACTTTGCCAGTACTGTGTCTGATCATGGATAAACTGCATTGTGTCCCCAGTTTGGACGTTGATGTATGCTTCACCTTCACTGCCAACCCCCAGAACTACTCTCCCAGACTGAGTAAGCTGAGCCATCTTTCTCTTTATTAAAGAGCCCCTATTATGCTTTTGGTTTTGTTTTTCCTGTCTTTTAGTTGTGTTAGTAGTTAGTGTTTTGTGTATGTAATAGATGTCTAAAGTTAAAAAAAAAAAAAAAACACCTTTGAAATGTTTGTAATTCCTCAATTAGTGATGTCACTGATTGAGAATGCCAGCCCAGTTGTTTATATGTGCTGCCCATTGGTGATGCCACAGCAAGCACAGCCCGCCCAGTGGCTAGTTTGAATTTGGTTGACCAATCACAACAGAGTGGGCCAGCTGACCAATCAGAGCAGACTCGGCTTTCCGGGAAGGCGGGCTAAGGGCTCAGACTGCCCTGCATTGCAGCAACGGGCAGTATGAGAAACATAATATGTTTTTTTGAACATCAAAGCATGTAAACCTATTCCAGTAGACCCCAATAGTACAAATATGACGCTGAAAAAGGAGTATAACAGGGACTCTTTAAAGCAACATTCAAGATTCGAGATTCAACAGCAAGAAGCTATGCACAGGCATTTTCATCTGTCATTCTTTATCCTCCTCTCTCTCACTTCCCTGTTTCTGTCCCATCTAGCGGTGTCATACTCCCTCGAGGCGGACGCTGCCCAGAGGAAGATCGGTCTCATCCCCAGGGTGACCATCTCCGAGCCCTCGGAGGGTTCCTACAAGTCCAGCGGGACAGTCACCTTGGACAGCAAAGGAAAGAAACAGTGCATTAAGCGTCAGCTTGTCATACAGGTAGTGACTCTCTCCGGACTTTCCTTTTTTCATGACATTCGAATATTTGTTCTAAAACACCACAGAGGTATATCACTTGAATATCTATGTTCGCGCATCATGTACATAAACTCGCTTTCTCTGTAGCGTGCAGGAGACAGGACAGGCCGCGGATTACACCGCCGTCACTAAGCCATTCCCAATTTCGTCATGAACAGCCGAGTCGCTTGCTGTTCCATGAATCTGTCCGATGGTATTTTCTCGTTGTCTCTGCAGTTAAAGATTTAAGTTAGCGTCTTTGTGGGGTCTTGTTCTTGTTCCCTCGTTGTTTGTTCACTTGTGATAGAACACGCCCACTCACTCGCTGGGCTCAATCTAATCTCGCATTGCCAGACCTTCCTCCACAGCGCTGCGGAGGAGGGTCTGGCTAGTCCACACAGCATTCCGGGATGGGAGAAAAACGTGCTCTGGTTAATTGGCATTTCTTTAAACCAATCACAATCTTGTTGGGCGGCTCTAAGCGCCGGACGGAGCCACGGTACCGCTGCAAACTAGCCTCGGGAAGGAACTTGTTTTGGTGGAACATGTGTACGTCCAAAGGTTGTTTTAGTCGTGCAACAGAAAACTCAGATTGGACAGATAGTCTAGCTAGCTGTCTGGATTTACCCTGCAGAGATCTGAGGAGCAGTTAACCATAGTCCTCAGAAATCCACCGGAGTTTAGAATTACAAAGAATCACAAAGAAAGCAGAAGGTAACGGACATCTGGCCGTAAAGAGTGACAAGTGGAACGATATATAGACTAGGCTCAATCAGACAGGAAGCTGCGGCCCAGGCCTACGAACGATTGCGCGAGGCACATAGCCACTGGAGTCATTTTTTTTAATTTCAAATATACATTTTCACATTGAAATGTCTGTTTCTTTTTACTATTCGAATATATATTCGAATTTAGAATATTTTTTGACAGCCCTGGTTGTGAGTAGTGAATAATGTGTCATTCTATAGGATAATATTCGTGACAAGCTGCGCGGGATCCCCGTCGATGTGTCCGTGAGCATCTTGGACAGCAGCCGTAAACGCAGACAGAGCTCCACTCCTCAACTGTCCCCGGTCCTGGACGCCAACGAGCCAGCCATAACTCGATCAGTGGTGCGTATGCACAAAAGATAGACTTTTTAATGTATGTATATAATATATATATATATATATATATATATATATATACATACATTAAAAAGTCTATCTATATATATATATATATATATATTTTTTTTTTTTTACTAATACACATTCAAACATCCATGAGACTCTTTATGTCCTCATACCTTTTTTTTTTTCTTCTTAATTTTACAAAAGGGATGGTAGCTATACAAGAAATGAGAAACATACATAACAATAACAATTATGGCAACCATAGTGAAAAAATAATTACATAAATAAGTTGATAAATAAATAAAAATAAGATAAAAAAATCGGTGGTATATTACACATTCATATAAAATTAAATCAAATCAAATAGAACGTATGAGAGATAACTTAAAATGAAGTAAAGTAAATTAAAATTTAGTAATGTTCTCTGCACTCCCCTTTTTGTTATTTGAGAATCCACTCTGTGTCACCAACCCCCAAACAGTACATTTTAAGGTTTATTAATTTAAGAGTGGGCATCCTGGGAATGTAAAAGATAATATCTAAATAACAAAAAACCAAGGAATGAATTCTCTCCTTTACCCACTCATTATAGAAAGTCTAGTCTAATATGAAAGCCATGACGTGCAGTAGGTTCGATGTTCCCCGCTGCATCCCTGTAATCTTTTCTTTTTTGCGTGTGACTGTGGTTGTAGGTGAATTTCCTGAAGGAAGGATGTGGCAGCGACAATGTTTGTCGAAGCAAATTGCAGGTGACATATCGCTACGGCTACATGACAAAGGACAGTGACACGTTCACTCCGTTACATCTGTAAGATGATACGCACACGCACACACACACACACACACACACACCTTTATTCACAAGAGCATCACGTGTGTTTCTTCCGTGGCATACGGGCTCATAACGTGTGTCTGACTGAAGGGAGGACCTCCCTCACTTACTCTACTTCCCAAACTCTACCTGGTGTGAGTTTCTCTTCCGCCGTCACTCTTTCTTTTACACGCACACACACACACACACACACACACACACACACACCCACACACACACAGGCGGGGATATGTCGTTCGTCTTGATTTGTCTCCCTAAAAAAATATGAAAGACAACCCACTCCCCAAAAAAGGAAAACATAACCATTCAGGGGGCTCAAAACATGTATGGAAAAAACAGGAACTGTGTCTATTTGTGTGGGGGGGTTAAAGAACACAACAAAATAAAAATGTGATTTAGTTGTCTTTTATGTACTGTAGATTTAAACTTTGCAGCCTATGGCTTTAACAAGGTTTCATTCTCTAACAGATTTATTGTTGAGATGTACATGATTCCTAAAAAAAAAATAAAAAAAAGAAAATCCCAAAACACGTGTGATGGTTTGAATGCACCAGAATGCAGGAAATAGTGTTTGACTGTCTATCTCTCTCCACACACACACACACACACACACACACACACACACACACACACACACACACACGCCGTGTATACGCATCGCCACACACACACACACACACACACACACACACACACACACACACACACACACACACACACACACACACACACACACACACACACACACACACACAGTGTACCTAAGTACAAATTTGAGGTACTTGTACTTTACTTGAGTCTTTTCTTTTCCCCCCCACTTTCTACTTCTACTCTGCTACATTTCAGGGAGAAATATGGTACTTGTTACTCCACTACATTCTTCTGACAGCTTTAGTTACTAGTTACTTTACAAATTAAGATTTTTGCACCCAAAACAAATAGAATATGATGTTTTATTGTAAATTAAACTTCCCAACAATATACAGGCCTACACGTCCAGCTGAAATGATAAGATGATTAAACACTTAGTTGAATGACAGACCTGTTTTGATCGTTTCCAGTTTCTAAAATGGGAGGATTTTTCGGCATCGAGCACTTATACTTTCAATACATTTTCCTGATTATGCTAAGATGCTTTTACCCAAGTAACATGTTCAATGCAGGACTTTTTACTTGTAACAGAATATTTTTACAGTGTGGTATTAGTACTTTTACTTAAGTAAAGGATCTGAATACTTCTTCCACCACCACACACACACACACGTCGTAACATAAAATCACACATTCCAATTTGTGGTTCTAATTGGAACTTGTTGATGATTTCAGGAGAGGCTGGTAACATGTGTAGCCAACAAAGCCGGCTCGCAGGCTGATTGTGACCTTGGGAACCCCTTCAGACGTGACGCTGAGGTGAGGGAAAATCCCCTTTTGGACATTGTGCTGCCTCCTTTGCACAAACGGCGTTGTTCATTCTGATGTAATGTCTCTGCGTTTGTGCATACAGACGACCTTCTACATCATACTGGATACATCGCGCATCTCTCCCAACTCTACTGAACTGGAGATTGATCTGCAGCTGAACACGTGAGTAAATCTAAGCTTGCAATTGTATCAAGCAATACACAATATGGATAGAGAATACTTCAGATACAGCAGATGTAATTAATGCACATTAAACTCAGACATCATCATTTAGTTTTGATACTATAAATTACAGCTTAGAGATCTACACTTATTTCACGTGAGGAGCCGGTAGCGGGCAGATGACTCCACCTCTACCAAAATCCAATTACCTGAAAAAAACACGTCATATAAAGAGCTATTTTCCCATGGAATAATCTCCCAAGTAACATACATGTTATCAAAGGAATGGCAACTTTAAAAAGGAAACTTAAAGCTCCATTGTGTAATGTTTTGAGTTGATTCTTAGCAAATATGTGTAATTACTTCCACCAACTAATCAAAGTATTTTCGTAAGCGTAGAATCTGCCATTCAGAATACATACAAGCTCGTATGTATGTATTCTGAATATATACTTTACTAATATTTGCTTGCATTCGTTTTGGGAACCTGATAGCTGATGTTAGCAATGAAATGGTACCTAAATAACGAAAATGTAAAACTATTATTACGCTGGAAGGAACACTCACGGACAAAGTCGTACTTCTTGGAATAATACGGCCACCGTAGAGGAGTTAAAACGCAATTGGAATGGGAGGGGCTAGAAAGTAATATTCAGTTGGTTGTCATATACAATTTCACCGCTAGATGGAAGAAATTCTTACATAATGTAGCGTTAAATTTCACCTTCACTTACATTTTTTATCTTGAGGTTTTATATCTTATTTTCTTTTGTTGTAATAAATATTCGTTCTTTGTGTTGGTGAACTACCTAGATGTTAACTCTAAACCCACGTGTCATGTTGTGTAATACAGCGTAATGTCATTTTTCTTGGGATAATTTTTTGTGGATTTTTCTAGTTATTTTTCTTGTTATTTGTTTTACAGTATACCTGTTAGAGTTTGTTCTCTTTCTTTTCCTCTCCTGCGTGTGTAATGAAATGTTCTAATATTGTCGGATTCATTGTTGTTTTGGACCCCATGAAGACTAGCTGGTCGTCTTGCCATCAGCTAATAGGGAACCTTATAATAAACAAATAAACAAAATGCCCTCGTCTTAATTATGCATTAACATTTGTAGATCCATTAAAAGGAGTTTCTGACTTGGCCTGTGTGTAACCTCTGGTCCGACAGGACAAGCTCCCAGGAGAAAATGGCCTCTGTCAAAGCAAGAGCAAAGGTGGTTATCGTGTTGCATCTGTCTGTATCAGGGTAAGAATCACACACACACACACACACACACACACACACACACACACACACACACACACAACCAGACTATACGCCCTACATATAGCTCATTAAAAGCTCAGTTGAAAAAATGGCTATGGGCAAACCAAAGTTGCACACATTAGTGGGTATGTTGTATATTTTTCTGAATTTTTTTATTTTATTTAATTTTTTTTATTTTGTAATGTGTATATGGATATTTGAAGTTGAATGATTTTTTAAGTCTTATGTGAATACTGTATATAGGGCTTTTTTTATTTATTTATTTTATATATATTTATTGATAAACAATGTACTTACTGTAGATTTAAATTTTATTATGCTATGTTTTGTGACCTGTGTGATCTTAGCCCGTGGGACTACGGATGGAAATTAGCCCTTGGCTACAATCCGGCATGTTTACATGCATGTATTCCATGTTTGTTCATTAACATGCACTGTCCCAATCAAATAAATAAATGAAAAAAAAAAAAAAACACACACACACAGCTTATATCCCAAAACACATACGTATGCACAGATTCATGCTACTAACTGCGCTTCTCCATTTTTGTCCAGACATGCCGAGCCGTCTCAGGTCTACTTCACAGGAGTGGACAAAAGTGACACAGCCATGAAGACTGAAAGCGACATCGGCAGTGCCATCACACACCAGTTTAGAGTGAGTACCGGACAGCTACCAGAAGTCATTTACTTTTACAGAGTGGCTAGCTCTCCTCATGTATCTCCTCTATTTCATTGACATGTTTATTACTCCTGCATTCTGCAATGTGCTTTAGATAAATTAGACTATCGCTATGTCCCAATTCAGGGGCTGGAGTCTTCGGAGGCTTTAATTAATTTAATTTCGCAGGCTCCTTCAAATGCGGTCCACAAATGCGGCCTCCTTTTACAGAATTCGGATGATCCAACTGTTGTATCCTTCGCAGCCCCAGGATTCCCAGCATTCATTTCGGCAATGGCCAACAACCAAGATTTCTTAAAAAAAAAAAAAGTAACTTTTTTAAACATTATTTTTTGGGGCTTTTCCCTTTATTATAGTGAGAGTGGATAGACATGAAAGGGTGAGAGCTGGGGGATGGCACGCAGCAAATATAATACAGTGTGCGCCCCATGTAGGCTGTTCCTTGGCAGCGGATTCAAACCTGCGGCCCATTGCTGCATGTCATCCTCTCTCTCCCCCCCCCCCTTCCTGTCTTCAAGCTGTCCTGTCAATAAAGGCCATAAAAGCCCAATAAAATAATAAAGAAAGAAATAAAAGACCAACCTTCGGCTCCATTTCGGTGCTGTAGTTAACGTTTATCAAGCCCGACCTGACCCGAGCCCGAGCACGTTGTGTCCGAGCCCGGCCCGACACATTAACTGTAATTATGAGCCCGAGCCCGATTTAAACCGACACTTTTTTAACACGTGGGCCGTTATAACTGACGTTCTCAACTACAATTCTGAGTTGTTTGAACCGCAGACATCTGTTTAGAATAATGCAACAAGGACGAAGCATGTAAACTGCGCTGTTTGTTTATTCAGCACAGCAGGCCCGGTGTGATGCGTGCGAGTAGAGGGGAGATTCGGCGCATGACGTGTGTTGCATTTTGTAACTGCAGCCTAACTTTTGTACACATTTGTTACTTTTATATAGCCTATATATATTTATAATATTTCTGATTATGGCATAGCTTTCAGGCTAAAAAAAAAAAAAAATCCCTTGATCAAGGGTCCGGCACGGGCCCGGCCCGAGGATAGTGGCGGAAAATAACAACCTATGCCCAAGCGCTTAGCACCGCCCAAGACGATTGTGATTGGTTTAAAGATATGCCATTAAACCAGAGTACGTTTTTCTCCCATCCCGGAATGCTGTGTGGACTAGCCAGACCCTCTTCTGCAGCACTGTGGAGGAAGGTCTGGCAATGCGAGACTAACTAGACTGTGATCTCGGTTCGGCCTTCGAAGGATGTGACCGAGGTAGGCTTAGAAGGCTGTGCCCTCCGAAGGCTGCAGCCCCTGAATTGGGAACTAGCTTATATCATCTGAGGGTAGGACACTGATCATGTCTTGATTTCCAGATAATCAATCTGGGAAAGAGTTTGAAAGACTTTGGCAGTGCCAAACTTCACATCAACTGGCCAAAAGAGACAGTGAATGGGAAGTGGCTGCTCTACCTGACGCGTATCAGCTTCACTGGGTTGGACCAGGTGGATTGCACTCCGAAAACGGAGATCAACCCTCTTAACAAGGTCAGTGAACACCAGAGATGTGGACTTGAGACTTGGTGACTTGGTCTCGAGTCGACTCGATTCACAATTTTGATGCGACTTGACTTATTATAGTTTTTTATTATAATAAAGTTTGAATTCATTGTCATACTTTTCGAACCAGTTATACAAATTTTATTTTATTTGATAGGCTAAAAATACCTTGTCTTTTCTCTTTATAAAGACTGGATATTACAGGTAAGAGTGCTTTATCTTTGGTGTAAAAAAAGAAAAAGAAAAGTGACCTAATTTGGGATTTAGGACTCGACTTGACTTGCCCCGAAAAAGTAACTCGAGACTTTCTTGAAACTTGGACCAAATGACTTGAGACTTACTTGGGACTTGAGCAAAGATGACGTGGTCAGACCACTGGAACACAACACATTAGGGGCCCTACCTTGCACTCAGCGCAATTGACTTTGTACACCGACGCATGTATCATTCTTATTTTGCACTCGACGCACAGAGGACTTTTCCCTCCACAGACTCACGTCGGTAAATTAGGGAATGAATTTGCACTCCTGGGGGCGATTTAGTGAAAAGAGGAGGCGTGTTCAGGCGCAAACGTTCCCTGGTGCTATTTTGCAGCTTCAGAAAACAATAGACCTGGTTTAAAGTCAGTGGTGCGTTATTCAGATGCTATTTTAGGGGCGCATGCTTGGCTATTAATGTAGCGTGTGCACAACGTGCATACACTTTGCTTCTCTCATCTACACGGACGCAGCAGTTCCCATTTTTGCAAACCATACATAATTACAAGGAAAGATATTACATTATATTTGGATAGGTCAGGAGGCACTTTACAGTACAGTCCTCAAAAAGTGGCAGCATTCTTTGTGGCTTGTTGTGTTTTACACAACATTTCCATGAATCATGGATGTGTTGATGACATAAATGAGGAAATATTAGAGGACTTAAGGAGACGTGATGTTGAACTACGGCGGGATTGGACACTTGAGGGTCCGGGAGTGGCAATGCGCGATGCGCTCCTGGTGGAGCGGGTGGACGGAGATGGAGTGGGGGGAGGAGGAAGGGGCACAACAGGTGCAGGTTGTGCGTTTGGAGGCCCACGCTCCATGGCTGCAGCAATCCTCTCCAGACTTGATTAGATGCGCCCGAGAGGCCGCAGCAACATCGTCACCCGGCCAAGACGGGCATTTATTACTTTGCCGCATCCCGGACAGCTCCCGCTGGCGTGCGCCAGGCAAATGTCATAATAGCAATCCGCCATGGAACAAGCGCGCCTGCTCTTAAAGGGAATGTGAGATGACGCTCTGATTGGTTTATTGCACGTTACGCCCAAACCACACCTAGCTACTTCAGACCAACCCATTTAAGATTTGAGTCATTTATCCCGCCGGTATAATAGCAGCAGCGCCCGAAGTCCGCCCACAAAGCTACTTGCGTTTTGTGTTTGATACGGGTACTTTTTCACTTGGTGTTTCTTTTTTTTTAATAGAGACAGAGGTATGTGGTTATAGATTTATATTTATTTAAACAAATAAAGATGTTTTAATTTCATGTAATATTTGAATGTACTTTTTTTTGTTTTGTATCTTCTCTGCTTTAAGGAAATAAGCAACACCAGGAGGAAAAGGACAGCAGAAAACCCCCAGGGAATTGACAAGGGGACTTTGTCACGTTTTCTTGACCCGAAGAATTCGAAGAACTTTGAAACTCTGGTAACACCACACAACCGAGTTCTATTCTTTTGTTTTATATGACTAGATTGGGGGCACATTTGCAACCAGTAGTAAGGGGATCTCATTGTTAACTCTGTGCTCCCTTCTCCGTTGCCAGTCCTGTGACAAAGGGGCCGAATGTGTGACGATATCGTGCCCCCTGCAGGGCCTGGACAGTAACGGAGTCATCACTCTCAGCTCTCGCCTCTTTAACAGCACCTTCATAACGGTAACAACAGACGGCCGGAGAATTCATCGTTTCTACTCTGAACTGCCAGTCGATTCAAATATAATATGTACTGTATATTTAAAATTGAAATGATTCAAACGTGGGTTATTATGATTTGCGGTGTTAAACGAAAAAACAGTAATTGGGTTTTGGGACTTACTAACTAAACACACAAAGACAAGGAACTGAATAATATGAATTGAATTCTTAACTTATCATGAATTAACTTATAACTTACATAGGTAAAGAATTCAATTTGAATGTAATCATTTCGTGATAGAGCAATATCACGTTTTCCCGAGACATCCTTATAAAAATGTAGCCATCACTTCCATAATGATTAACATGTTGACTTTAAATCACATATTGTAGTCATTACACTACAAACATTTTGTAAATGAGGGCACTTATTAGAAAACCTCTATGTAGAGTTTAAACTTCTTCTTTTTTTAATTAAAGGGAAAAGGGTTATTGCAGCAAATGAATGTGTATTTTAGTGTTGTTTTTGATTACTGCCCACACTATCTAAACTTGATCTTCTCCCATTTATTTCAAACAGGATTATTCCAAGCTCCATCACGTGGAGTTGACAGTGAAGGCCTCTCTGCATGTCAACAGCGGAGGAAAGAACATAATGCTGGAAAATGCTGACACACAGGTAATTAAACACAGTAAATAGTATTCAGACCCAAGAAGGGGAAATGATGGGCGCCTGGGTAGCTCACCTGGTAGAGCAGGCGCCCCTATATACAGAGATTTACTCTTCAACGCAGCGGCCGCGGGTTCGGCTCCGACCTGCGGCCCTTTGCTGCGTGTCATTCCCCCCTCTCTCTGCCCTTTCATGTCTTCAGCTGTCCTCTATAAATAAAGGCCTAAAAATGCCCCCCAAAAAATCTTTAAAAAAGAAGGGGTGGGCGCCAGGATAGCTCAATTGGTAGATCAGGCACCCATATATAGAGGTTTACTCCTAGAGTAGGTTCGACTCTGACTTGCGGCCATTTGCTGCGTGTCATTCCCCCCTCTCTCTGCCCTTTCATGTCTTCATCTGTCCTGTCAAGGGAAGGCCGGAAATGCCCATAAAAATAATCTTTAAAAAATAGAAGGGGAAATGATCGTTTATTGCATAACATTTTATAAAACAGGCCTGAAATGCTGATGTCAGTGTAGTGCATGAACACACACGTCTGTGTGTGCAATGGGGGCATTGTGCAATCTATATCAGCATATCAGTTATTACATTTTGCAATAGGGCAATGTGCAATAACACTAGCACTCTTAATACCTAGCACTTTAGCACTTTACACCTAATTAATTTGGTCACCCAAATCTTGGTTTGTCGGGAGCAACATTTATCATTTGTCTGTTTATTGTAGTCTTTTACTGTTGTGTTAGAACTCTTTTTTTTTTTTTTTTTTACATGTACCTGCCATAGGGACCGAAGAAGTAAATTACCCACCAGCTATATGTAATCTTGTATATTTACATAAACATTTATTAATATGCACTGTCCCAATTTTAAATAAATACATCTCAAATCTCAATCTCAGAAAAAAAGAGTTTGTGTACGATATAGAGAGACTAAAAAGACATTAAGTGTAGTTGACACTAGGGCTGCACGATATGAAGAAAAATATCTAATTGCGATCGCGCCCCTCTGCGATTTGGATATTGCCCTAGTCCATATTGCGATTTCAATAAAATTGCGATTAATTGTGCGGCCCTGGTTGACAGTCCAGATCCAGAGATGTTATTACTGATGTGGTGCCACTGCGTTGTGTTCCCCCAGGTGAGACTGATGGTGTTCCCAGAGAGGCGTGAAGCCCAGTACGGAGGAGTGCCGTGGTGGATCATCGTGCTGTCCATCCTGTTTGGGCTGCTGCTGTTGGCCCTGCTGGCTTTCCTTCTGTGGAAGGTAGGACTGAGGGACAAGGGGGCCGAGGAAGCACCTCGACCCAGCTAATAAAATCACGTACATTTTCATGTATCCTGAAACCTAGCAGTCTATAGAGCGTCATTTACAGAACTGTAGGTATCCATGACAGCAGTTGAACATATTTTCTAACCCTTTTCCTCTCCTCAGTGTGGAGTCTTCGGGAAAAAGAATAAAGAGGACCCGTCAGAAAAAGAGAAACTGACAAATGCATAGAAAAAGAGAGAGGGTAAAATGACCCGGCCTGCCACGAACGAGTGAAACTTTCTCGTCTCTCGATCCTTTTTTGCTACAAAAGTGCTGCTTCCTGGTATCAGGCAGGCAGCGGGCAATTCTCACACTGTGACATGGATGCTGTTATAAAAGCGGACTGATTGTTTCTGCAAAGACTTTGTGCCTAATAGATTTTCACACATGATTATGTGTGGATCGTTACGGTTTACCTGCATGGCCAGGGGGAGGTGATGGCTGATAAGCAATGGATCTGCATCTCTTTGATTTTCTCTCTTCCTCTGTTTCCACTTTCTTTTGTCGCTATCGCACATGCACTCACTTGGCGGGCAGGTTTCTTTCTCTTCGTTTGAGGGGCAAACGCGTTTCCTTTCTTTAAAGGTCCAGCGTGTAACGTTTTTAGTTGGTCATTATCAAAATCTGTGTTCACAAACTTGTCCTTTTTTCATGAATATTTACCACCATCATCAATTCCTAAAGTATTCCTTTTGGCTTGAAATTTTACATTTGCATGAACTGAGGTAGACGCTCCATATTCATGCACCGTCTTGAAATACGTTAGCCGGTAAGGGACATACAGGACATACTGCTCCGCCTTTCGCGTTTTTCGCTGTCACATGATAAACTCACAGCTGCTGCTAATGCTGCTAATGGGTATTGTTTCTTCCCGGCAAGTTTAAGGAGGAAACATGGATGACCACACGTATTCAAAATCCAAAATTCAGGAACAGGAGTCTTCTTCTTCCCCCAGAAAAAGAAATAGGATATTGAAAATAGCAAGACACTGGCATCATCAGATAAAAGCGTGAAGGCTACCGTAGCTGTAATACGTACCGTACTTTGAACTGCGTGGCGCGAGAGAGTTGACTGCGATATACGATCTCAGCGCTAGATGGGAGAAATTCCCACACATTGGACCTTTAAAGAGGAGTGCAGGTGGCCTGTCTACACCTCTTAAAGGGTTCACTGCATCTTGGCTCTTGTCTGTTAATCAGTCTGATGACATTAAATGTCTCACCTACCTCCTTTGTGCTCTCTGAATGCCTTTTTAAGTTCCCCTCTCCCCAAACGAAAAAAAACTGATTTTGTTTTCTCCTTCTCTGCAGTGTGGCTTTTTTAAGCGTGCCAAATATGAAGAAAAGGTTCCCAGTTACAACGCTGTTTGGATAAAACGGGAGGAGAGAGCGATAAACCCCGGTAACGGGAAGCAGCAAAACCTGGAAAAGAAGCCCTGGATGACAACCTGGCATGACAAAGAACATTATTCTTAACAGATTTCCTGTCGTTTACTGATGAACTTCCCAATTTCACTGCTTATTTTTCCTGCTTTTTCTTTGCACAGCGTGGACTGTAAATATCAAGAGACCGTCATTTTTAAAGAAAAGTCCGTATGAATCACTGGAAGGAGAGTTGCATTGTGGGAGATGGTCCTGCACAACTGGTGTCTGTCAGAGATTTGTTTTATACATTTACTACATTCAGTGTTGACCGGGGGGAGGGAGGGCAGAAGGGTTTCTATTTTTTTTGTACTGTCTTTGAATGGGTTTGCAGAATCATTTCTATTTATTCTTCGCAAGGAGTACTTTATGTTACGTGTCCTACAGGCCAAAGAGTCATGCCACGCATATACAGGCAACCTTTGTATTTCCACAATTTAAAGCGATTTTTAAACTTTTTTTTTTTTTTTTTTTTAAATCATTACTACTGTGCATCTGCTTTAACTCAGGTGCCTCAGGTTGTACATTATGAATGAAAACTGCAACTTAAAACCTACTACCAAGCCTCTGCAGAATTCACATTTTTATTCACTGGCTGTAAAATAGGAAGAGTGTGAGAGCAAACAAATAGTTTCTTGAATACATTTTTTAAGGTGTTGTCATATCCATGTGTTCTGTGTGTGAATATTTGTGGCCAAATAAATGTTTCAGAGAATAGCAAGTTTAAAGCATTATTTATTAATACATAAAAAAAGCATTTACAGCAAATACCTGAGTGCTTAAGTCAGCACATCGTTAAATATTAAAGATCATTCTAAAAGGATAATTTAAGATTCATGATTAAAAAAAAAAATAAACAGTTACCGTGAAACAGTAGCTTGTCACACACACACACTTAACATGTACATAACATACGGAAATAAACATTTGCTGCAAGTGTGAACTTGTGCATGAGTAACCTCTGCTCTAAAGATCCATCAGTTAAAACCAACCAGTGTTCTGCTGTATACTAAATGATAGCCTTTGAGATGTGTGAGGATGGGTGCAGTAGATCTAGACGTTTCTATTAACTAAATAGAAATGGTTTCAAGTGTATTTTTGTGCGTGTTAAAGCTGCAAACACGCCCTCATGCTGGTGGTGTATCTCAGATATCACCTCTTTCCTTTTATAAGAGGGACTCTGTTCTTATGGTTTTGCCACTGAGTCTGGCATCTTGTACAGACTTCATCATCATCATCATCACCCTCGCCTTCTCTTGGTCTTCACTCTCCTTTTCCAAAACATTGTTCTTATCTTTCTCCATTTCCTCTTTGGGCCTCTTCTCTCCTCTCCTCTGTTCTTTTTCCTCTTTTTTCTTCATCTCCTTCAGCTTCCTCTTGAGGGCGGACCGGTCGCTTTGACTGCACACCCCCAGAGCCTGACAGCAGAGAAAAGAAAGAGTGTAAATGGAAACAGACGAGTCTGTACAGGTTTAGGTTAAATGGCTCGATGGGGTTTTAAGCCCCCAACGTCGCCTTCAAGGCAGCGCTGCGACTGTCGAATTCAAGGCACCTAACCCTAACCATTGCCTAATCCTAGTGCCTTCTAGGCAGCGCTGCCTGGAAGTCGACGTTGGGGGCTTAAAACACCAAACACCGGTTAAATGATTCTCCAACAAAACTGGATTTTTATTATTAACCATCAGGAGATTACCAGTAGAGCTTTGCCAATAGGTCAACTGTATATGATCTCATCACAGATCAAACGGTATCACCATATAGTCCATGTCCACTGGTAAGAGACATTGAAGCACAGATGTGCCGAAGATACTGGATGTTTGAGATTTAGAGACAGCGTGGTGTTACACACTTTGTCCACCAGAGACCACTGACAAGCACATGTTTGTAACTGAAATGTCCTGCTCAGAACATACTGCATCTGTAAATAACCAGTTTTAAAAAGGGATCCTCATGTTTGTTTATATTTAAAAAAATAGGTTCAGCCAATGTAGCCATGTCAGATTTTTAATCTCTTAAATATTTATACTGGGCTCTGTCTCAAAACGCGTTGGTCGTATTTACCTAGAGTTATTTCCAGACTTACTGAATTTAACAGATAGATAACAAGCAGCATGCAGAGCTTTAATACAGAGTTTAAATAAAACCGAACAGAGGGAAAAAATAAATAAAACAATAAAAGAATTTGGTCACCTACGAGAATTCAAACATCTAGTTACATGGAAAAAAGAAAATGCATAAAAAACTAATAAATCTAAATAAGAACATGGCTTGGGAGTTTGTAAATCTGGGATGGCAGGAGAAAGTTATTGGCGTCCATGGGAAAAAAAAAGGCATCTTCTAAAACTGGCAGATGCAGTAGTGTTATGAGAGTTTAAAAACATCTTAATTTAAACTTTAGGACCATTAGGACTACCAAGTCATTAATATGGAGGCAGTGACTTTTTTTTTTAAAGATTTTTTTGGGGGCTTTTCCCTTTTTCATATATAAAAAAACAAAAAAACAAAAAACAAACACAGAATACAATTTTCCAGAGTGGTTAACACCATTAAATCGCAGGGGCGAATTTATCAAACCGTTCTGGATTAAGTATTGTGGTCCTGCATCTTATAAATCATATCCTACAGACTAGAAAAAAATAAAATTAAAAAATATAAATAAATATAATACTATAAATCATTAAATTTTTCAATGAAAATCATCTCCCCACTCCCCCCCAGTATCATGAATCATATCGCAATATTAGTCAAAATAGTCACAAATAGGATATTTTCCTCATATGGTGCAGCCCTAATGGTTAATGTGATCAGTGTATCTGTGCCATCCTCTCCGCCCGCTCACCTTGAGTTTCTCACTGTCCATGTTGAGCAGCTGTGGCCCGTCCACGCCTCTGGCGGCGAACTCTGACGCGTACTCGTCCATGTTCATGGCGACTAGCCACAGGCACACCTGCTGGCTGTTCCACTCCGAGACGGGTCGACTCGGCCACTGGTGGTTGTTATTGCTGGGAACTGGGTCATCGTCCAACGTCTGACAGGACACCAGAGACAATACGCAGACAGAGTGAGGGAGGAGAAGTGAAGGAAGGAAGGCAGGCAAATGAGATAAACTAATAAAAAAAAGAGAGTGTAGGCTAGGGGAGGAAATAAAAAAATAGAAACCGGAAGGGAAGGACAGGACAGACTCACCTCAGTGGAGGAAAAGGTGAAAGTGTGAGAGTGTCCGGAGAGAACCGAGACATGACCCACCATGCTGGAGCTGCCCACTGGAGAGCCGATACTCTGGAACCAAGAGAACAACACCTCGGCTGCCTGCAGGCTGCGCTTCACATCTGTTGCATGCTTATCTATGCATGCGTTTTATTGTAAAAGGGGATTTCTGAATTCTGTTTGTATGAGATATCTAGAGTCATATTTAAAGTGCTCATATTATGCTTTTTGGCTTTTCCCCTTTCCATTATTGCGTTATGTATCTTTTTTTTGTTCATGTAATAGCTTTACAAAGTGAAAAAGCCCAAAGTCCACCTTAAAGGGACGTACCATCTCCAACAGAAAACACTGTTCACAACCTGCTCCAAACAGCTCTACTGTAGTCCAGCCTTTACTTCAGACGAACGTGCGTCACTTTGTAACACACGTTATAATGCTCGCCTAGCTGCTAGCGTGGCACGCCCTCATACTCTGCTTCTGACTGGCTAGTAGTCCTTACCTCGGTACTGGGCATGTGCGACTCTCAAAGATGGAACAGAAGTGAGATGCCTCACTCTGTAGCTAAAACAGAGAGCTCAACACACAGGGTGAAAAGAGGAGCTGCAGCAATGTGCAGTACAACAAAAAGATGGTGTTTTTTGAAAATTAAACCATGTAAACCCATCCTGGTACAACCTCTAAATACAATTTAGAACCTGAAAATGAGCATAATGAGCACTTTAAAAATAAAAATAAAAATCAGAAAGTTCAAACAGGAGGACAGCATGCAGGGAAAAGCCTAATGCATCTCTTTTCTTACCTGATCTCGTCTACCGGTGGTGGTCAGGTACGGTAAGCTGCTGCTGGACACAGAGCGAAGTCTCTCCCTGCCTCTCTCGGCGTCCGCGGCTTTTTCTCGCCCGCGCTCCGCGAACCACGGGAAGTGCAGGCAAGACGGCATGGAGGCGACTGAATCGGACGGAGAAACCCCGGCGGGCTCATCCACCAGGTCCCCACACGACCCCCTGGCAGAAAACAGTTCCAGTTGCGGTTAAAATGCGGCACGTTTTAAGCAGAGTTCTGAAATGTTAGTCATTTAATGAAAAGGTTATCCAGTGCTAGATAAGAAACCCATTTTGGTTATTTTTTTTTTTTATTTTTTTTTTTATGTACAGTATGTGTTGTCCCACCTGCTGTTCATGGAGCTTTTGCTGTGTTTCTCACTTCTCCTTTTGCTGAGAGACTTGCGAAGGCCACTGACAAAGAAACAAGACTATAGTCATTAAAAAATAAAAATAATAATTTAGCTCCGGCTAAAAGCGAATCTATGAACTACTACTGCTTTTAAAAAAAAAACCAGGAAATAGGAGATGAATATGATTTTATGATCCCAAATCTAAGACCACAGAAAAGAGATCCGGCAGCACCTGAAGTTGGGAAATCTCCTTTTGGACTTTCTGGATGTGGAGGAGTTGCGTGACGAGGGAGTGACGGTGCCAGTGATGTAGATGGGAGGGGCGTGAAGACGGAGCTGCTGGCAGGGTGAGGACTGAGGGCGGAGAAAGACGAGGCGCTGGACAGGTCACTTCTGCTGCTCCTTTGGATCACCGTGGCAGCAGACAGGGACTCGCTCTGCTGTGGTTTCTCAACTTCCTCTTCCTAAATAAAAACAGAGCACGTGTGCGTGCGGGTGAGTTTCAACGGCAGATTTAGTTAATCTTTTACAGCTCCGTCTCCAACAGTACCTGCTTTCTGAAGCTCTCTCGGAGTTTGTCTCGAGAGGGCGGGTGGCGCTTGGATTTCTGGGCCAGCTGAGCTTTGGCTTTGTGAGCGCTGGAGTCTAGACGTCCTGCGTCAGGAACTGGAAGATGCCAGTCTGGACGCGAGACAAACACATTTCCTTTTGCTCAGTCAAAAAGCTGTTTTTGAATTCTCTCTCACTTCAAATTACATAAAGAAACCATACAAAAAGCTTTGAATTCTTCCTGTTCTGAAGAACTAAAGGCACCTCGCCACTTGACTTTACGTATTCTGCGTTGCAAATTTCTTTATGGGCACCATAACACTAACACACTTTTTAATGCATTTTTGTCTACTTATTTGTATGATGTCTTGGTCTTTTCCTGTTGCACTGCGAGTGGCTGGTGGAGAAGGTTTTTTTTTTTTTAATGCATTTTGTAATTATTCTTATATATGCAAGTACACAAGGAACTGTGACACACATTTATGTGACTCCATTAAAAGAAGTGGACAAATTGTCAAATATTTATGGTTTAACAGTTTACTTAATGTTACTTTAGCTGCTTACCTGTGCCTGAAGTGTCCCCAGAGTGGTTCTCTCTCTCAGCTGCAGGATTTTTCCCCTCAAGCTGCGCTATCTGTGATGAGCAGTGTGAAACAATGACCACAGAGGAAATGGCAGGCTCAGTAAAGTCGATCCATCCAGGACTGAAAAGTGTCCCCTCACCTGGATTTGTAGTCTTTCAACTGTCTCTCTGTGCAGCTTCTCTCTCTCCACCATTTGTCCTCTCAAATCTGCTTCTCTGTTCTCCCTTTCCTCCTCTCTGGGGAAAAAAAAAAAAAAACACATTTGAAAAGCACAATTTTTCTAGCTTACAAAATACACTCCCAGTCATTTAGCAATAAAGAGCTCAACAGTGAGTGACCACTTTTGGTTCCGGAAGTGACTTTCCCCATTCAATGTCACCATTGACGTTTCAGAAAATTAAAAAAAAAAAAAAAAAAGGAGTTTTAAGCCTGAAACAAAGCCAACCAGTTATGAGATGAATCTTGGCCATAAGACATTTGGTTTGCTGCAAAAGAACATTTAGAGAAAAAAAACAAGTAGAAGCTCCTATAGGCTTCAGTGTTAACATCTCGCTTGCAGTTTGCAGGTTCAGGACACATTTCCATGGTCAGAGAGTTCGCTGTTATGCTTAGCATTGTGGGTAGTGTAGTACTTCTCACTGACATCGCATTTTTTTTTAATACAATGGTGACTTTATACAGACTTCTGGCTTCTACAGGGCCATAAACCATCTTCTACAATGCCATAAACCATCTTCTACAGGGTCATAAACCATCTTCTACAATGCCATAAACCATCTTCTACAGTGCCATAAACCATCTTCTACAGTGCCATAAACCATCTTCTACAGTGCCATAAACCATCTTCTACAGGGCCATAAACCATCTTCTACAGGGCCATAAACCATCTTCTACAGGGCCATAAACCATCTTCTACAGGGCGATAAACCATTGTTTCACAATATCCTTCTGAGACCCAGCCCATTGACTTATGTCCACTGTAGTGGACATTTGAGTTTCATTTCTCTCCTTGGAATCTTTTGTGCAAGTCTCTTAATTCCTGCTGTACTGTACAGAGGACATCCTGGGCTTTTCAGTGATGTGTTATTTGATTGGCTGGGAGGCCGGGAACCGCCTCTATCTTTCATTCCAAAATGGACAGCACAGGAACAAGCACATTTTATGGAAAGATAAGAGATGAGTCAAATATTGTTTGTCTATGGTTTTGTTACTATGATAATCATATATTTTCTTGTTCATTAAGGTGTTAGGAATCATATATTGAGTTCTGATAGCAACTACATTATGTATCTTTTGAAAAATGTGCCATTTTATGAATGTCAATTATAGTGGACATCAGGACTATCTTCATGTAAATAATGACTCCACAATCTACTAAATTTGTCTTTTTTCGTAATCAAATGATCCTATTGTCCACTACAGTGGACATCCTGTAAATAAAAATAAAAAAAATGTAATTGTAAGATGTTTTTAACCTTAAAACAGGTATGGAATCACAAAAAAATATGATTAGGAAAAACAAAATTTTCCTCGGTTCTCAGGAGGATATTGTAGCTCGTGGTTATTTTACCTTGGATGGTTTAGTATTATGGCTAATAAACAAAATCCTTATGGAGAAAATAAGTGGGATTTTCACTTCTGGAACCACACTGTTGAGCTCTATTACTCCACATTGTCAGATAAATAACTAGATAAGATACCTGCTCTGGTATTCTCTGACCAGTCTCTTGGCTTTGCTGTATTTGATCTCCAAGCTTTCCGATTGGCTCTGGGCATCAGCCAGTCGCTGGCTCACAACCCTGCATAGTGTCTGGGCCTCTTGCCAATACCTGATAAAAAAAAAAAAAAAAAGGGAGGGGACATTAACACCTTAACCATGATTATCTTCACAATTTTTAATATGTTTATCCTTTTGCCCCCTACCCACTCTTTAAGTGAGATCTGTATATACACTTATAATTAGTCTATCATTTCTACCATGCAATAGGCACTTTTAGGGCCCTATTATAACGATCCAAGCGCATGGCGTGAAGCGCAGGTGCGTTTAGGGCTTGTCCAAATCTTGCTAGTTTGATGGTGAAAAAATAAATAAAATAAAGACAGTCTTTGCGCCGGGCGCATGGTTCAAAAGGGTTGTACTTCATTAACTCATAGGTGTGTTTTGGGTGTAACATGCAATAAACCAGTGTCATCTCCTATTCCCTTTAAAAGCCAGGTGGAAATGGAAATTGATTTATTTGAAACAGCGACAATGCACAAATAAAACATTAAACTTGTTAAACAAGAGAATATGTCTTGGGCCAGGTTATAGCAACAATTACTAATTTCCACCTGTAGTCCCAAGGTACGTTTGGACCATGGCGCATTGCTTTTATGATGGCGGATTTTCACCGTAATATTTTTATTTGTAATCTTTAGCATGTTTTTGTGTGTGTGTGTGTGTGTGTGTGTGTGTGTGTGTGTGTGTGTGTGTGTGTGTGTGTGTGTGTGTGTGTGTGTGTGTGTGTGTGTGTGTGCGTGCCAAGCATAGCGTGTGCACGCTGTGCATAAGACTAGGCGCATTTGACCAACTTGCTGTTAAAATAACAATGAAATGCTGAGTTACTGACTTTAGACCAGGTTTTTGTTGGTCAATGGGTCGATCACTTCCCGCTGCCTTAAGATAGCAATACGCCAAGAATGCACCTGAACACACCTCCCTGTAAAACCAGCACGCCCATGGGAGCACAGATGGGCGCTCCGGTACATTTGCTATTTAAATGCTGCGGCGCTGGACGGGAAACTGACAACTGCGTCGGTCTTAAAACTAGCAGAGACACTTGCTTCGCGCTGCGCCGGGTGCAAGCTAGGGCCTTTTATGATATATGCTGTAGAAAAATGGTCACCAAGCATAGAGTCCATCTATAGCATTGTACTTCTCTAGTTTGTCAGCTTTGTCCTCTCCATCTTCCACTCTTTGCTCCAGCTCAGTCCTCTGGCTCTCCCAACAGGCCTGCTGCTCCTCCCATGCCTTTAACTTGGCAGACAAAGTAAAGAGAATAAATTATCTATGTTTTTATGAATGTCTGTAACAAATGTCATTTTCACAAGACACGGGGGGGGGGAAAAAAAAAAAAAAAAAAAAAAAAAAAAAAACCTACTTCAGAATTTTACATGTACGTCACATGTGCCAAAAACTATTCTCAGAGTTGGAGAAACTGTACACTTCTTCAATCCTCTTAGTTTTGACACAACAAACGAAGCACCCACTGATCTAGCACAATGGGGTAGAAGAGAGCCAGACTTTCTACAGAAAGGCTTTTGCCAACCCAATTATGTCACAGCGGTGATTACTTCAAGGCAAAGGCAGAAAAAGAAAGCAGGGCTGACGGGCAGAAGTGTTGGAACACGGCCCGTGTCCTAGTAACTCCACACCGAGCCATCTCGTGCTCAGTTAAAATGGGTCAGACTGTTCCAAACATGGTTGCAAAAAAGGTAGTGTATGAAAGGGAGTGCAGTTATTGGTTTGTGCGTGTGAGAGAAGAGATCTCAATCTCAGCGACTGAGTGACCTACCTTTTCTCTGGCGTGGTGAAGCTGGGCTGCTCGGTTTCGTAGTTTCGACTGAAGCTATAACGACAGAAAGGGAGGAAAACCCATTCGATTAGATTACAATTTCTATGAACGGGAGATACGAGTTTACTAGTTTTACACACCTTTTAGTGTTTTGAGAGATTTTTTTTCTAATGTAAGTTCATTTTATTAACCTTTATTTTACCAGGAACTAATCCCATTGAGATTCAGAATCTATTTTTCAAGGGAGCCCTGGCCAAGACAGCAGTGTAATAGTTCCATATTAAAATATACAGTGATAGACAACAGAAAAAGAGAGCTGGCAATTTCACATCATCAACATAATCACCAGCAGCGCTCAGTAACAGCACATGTGCATTTAGTACTCAAATAGTCCTTTATCCTAATTTTAAAAACGGTGTCATTGTTTGTAGGTTGGCCAATTTAAGATGATTTTGCAATTTATACCAGGATGAAGGTGCAAAAAAATTTAAAAAAGGCACTTTCACCGAAGACAGTTCGCGTTCGGGGAATGTCATACATGATTTGCCCATATGATCGAAGATTACATTTCCTGGTGGTGACTTTAGGAGACAGGAGAGAACATAAGCAAGGAGGGAGTTTACACAGTATGGCCTTAAAAAGAAAAATATACCAATGCTCCAACCTGCGAATGTGTAAAGAAGGACAACCAACTGTCTCATACAAGCTACAATGTAGCAAGGTCCCATTTTAAATTTACAGCTGGCCTGATATCCAGCAGTAGGTTCGGTGTATACTGTTTACTTCACTGGATACACCTGGTCTATGGAGGTTAATCAGTGAATTCACGTTGAATGTAAAGTACCTGCTGGTATTTGAGGCAAAGCTGGTAGTTGTCCAGACCGGAAAGAACAGCGACGTCCTCCACTTCATCTTCCTCCTCTTCCTCTGCCACTGACCTCTCTGACATGCTACAGTCATTTTCCTCATCCTCGCTTGCTCTTCCCATCTTCATAGATAAAAACACACACAAACAAAAAAACAGTACAAGCAAACCATATGGAATTGTTAGCACGATCACAACGGCTTCTCTTCTTTCGGAAAACACACCTTGGATGTTTTATCCATTTCCAGGCTTTCGTTGATCAGTCGCGCCACCTCGCTCTCCACGCCCGCCTTCTCTCGGCCAATCAAAAACCTGCAGCCGAACAGAGAGCTCAGTCAAAGCTGTGAGCAATCAGCCCGTCCAGGTATAGCACAGGTGCTGCTCATACAACATTAACGATGCCATAGGAAGTTAGGACACAGCACTTTTAGTATGTACTGCAGCTGACTTCACAGAAGTACATACTGTTGCATGCAGCACGTATACAACTGGGACATACTACTTCTTCATATGCTTATATATGCTGAGCAAAAGGATTGTGGTCCAGAATAGCCAGAAAAGCATGCTGGCTTGCATACAGCAAAATGCGACGGGATGCAGTAGGACATCCTGGTATTTTTAAGCACGCTGCATTTGACATACTATGTATTGAGACACGCTAAATCTCTTTCTGGCTTACTAAATAGTATGGTAGTACGGGCATTGTGACCCAGGGGGTGTGCACAGGGCTTAAAGACAGGTTCTCTCTCGTTTGGTGGGTGTGTCAGAGGGGTTACCCAATCACCAGAGACGTGTATATTATATATATATGTGTATATATATATATGTATATATATATGTGTATATATATGTGTATATATATATATATATATATATATATATATATGTGTAAATTGGCTGTGCATTAAATTAACGTTTTGCTGCCTTTTGTTCGAGGCTGGACGTGCCCCGGGACCCTGAAACTGAAGCACTTAATGGAATTCAGCCATCATTTAGTTTTATATCTGTGCTTTTCCTACTGTGACATGAAAAAGGGGGTCTATAAAAATAATAAAATAAAACAAAAGACCTGTTGTGTTGTTGCAGTGTGTTGTCATTGCAAGCATACAGTTTTTAATACTCTCTTAATGTTGGTGCATTTACAGACACTCCGATATCCAACATTTTGGAGGCGTTGCAGAAAATTCATCCCATTCACAAGTTTTATTGTTGAAATAAACCTATTTCAGAGGACAAAGCTCACGTGGATGTCTTGAAAAGGAAATGTTAATGTGGTCCATTTTCTGCAACTGAATGCTCAGCTGGCTGGCATCGGGATCTGAACTCTCAGGTGTTGAAGCATTCTAGAAAGTGCCACTAATGGGAGACTTTTTTCGTTAATATCTGAAAAGGCTCTGGCAGAGAATCTGAACGCTGATATGATGAGGGAAATGGTCGGCAGTACGATCAAGTATACATATTACATGAAGCTCAGCATAAGTTCATTCAGTAAAGACTTCCATGCTTCACATTCCTCTCCCCCATCCCAATCAGCTGCATTGTCATCAGACGAATGTGGGCGTTTACTCTTTCAGTTAAACCAATCGGATTTTTCCGGGGGGGGGGGATATTCCTATATATCCACGGCCTCTATACCCCTTATAATTTAACCCTTGTGTTGTCTTCCCATCAACCTTGAAAAAAACAAGCCTTTTTTTCACAGTTTGTTTTTGCTTTTTCCAACGTTGTAAAATGTTTCTTCTACACATTTTCAGCGCTTATTTCTACGCCCCATATTTTCTGATCTAAAACAAAAATTGAAAACAGGTCAATTTGACCCAAAGTCAACACAAGGGTTAACATTGTGATGGAGTCTAATCGCCAAAGACTAACATATCAACCTTTTATGCACCATGTTCATTAACCTTATTTCACACTTAAATGAAGTCTCTCCTGATGGAAATGTAGTTGACAGGCTAAAACATCCTAGATGCTGTTTTTAAAAAGGGCCGGTGCGGTTCTTTTAAAAACAACATCTAGGGGGAGAAAAATTATATTTATCTCGCTGCCACGGTTTCATCTTTAAATAACTCCAGTGATGTAACAAACGTTTGGAAGTCTGACTCTGTCACTGATCAGATGGACAGTCGTTTGTTCGAAACTCACAAATCAAATACCAGGCCAAAAATGCATTGTAATTCCATGCCTATGAATCACTAAATGGAAAATCCTCCTTCACTTTTTTTTTTTTCCCCAAAAAACAAAAGCAAAAATTTTTTATTTATAAAAAAAAAAAAAAAAAAAAAAACACATTTTTTTGGAGGGGGGGGGGCTTTTTTTTAGCCTTTTTGCCTCAAACAGCTGGGACACTCCGACCAAACTCACCCCATCAACCTCCACTATCTGGTCATTCACCTGAATCCTACAGACAGACAGACAGACAGACAGACAGACAGACAGGTCAGACAGACCAGACACAGACACACAAGACAGACCAGACAGGTCAGACAGAGACACACAAGACAGACCAGACCCACAAGACAGACCAGACACAGACACACAAGACAGACCAGACAGGTCAGACAGAGACCCACAAGACAGACCAGACACACAAAACAGACCAGACCCACGAGACAGACCAGACCCACAAGACAGACCAGACCCACGAGACGCACAAAACAGACCAGACGCACGAGACAGACCAGACCCACAAGACAGACAAGACCCACGAGACACACAAGACCCACGAGACACACAAGACAGACCAGACGCACAAAACAGACCAGACCCACGAGACAGACCAGACCCACAAGACAGACCAGACCCACGAGACACACAAGACAGACCAGACGCACAAAACAGACCAGACCCACGAGACAGACCAGACCCACAAGACAGACAAGACCCACGAGACACACAAGACAGACCAGACGCACAAAACAGACCAGACCCACAAGACAGACCAGACCCACAAGACAGACCAGACCCACAAGACAGACCAGACCCACAAGACAGACCAGACACAGACACACACACACAGACACACACAGACAGACACACACACACACACACACACACACACACACACACACACACACACACACACACACACACACACACACACACACACACACACACACACAACACACACAATTAGAGCCACACTCCACTCCACAATCCCCAGTAAACAAGAGAGACTGATGTTAAAATGCACCTTCGATCCTTCTGTGTTGCTCCTCCTTCGGTGACTGTCTTGACAAAGATTCCCAGTTTTTCCAGCCCCTGGTCGGCTCCTACACCCATTCCTATTATACTGATGCCCAGGCCCTCTTCTCCTGGAAGGAAAAGATATGAGGAAAAAAATCCTCAAATTAACAACTATTGTCAGG
Source organism: Perca fluviatilis (assembly GCF_010015445.1). NCBI lineage: Eukaryota > Metazoa > Chordata > Actinopteri > Perciformes > Percidae > Perca > Perca fluviatilis. The sequence goes on along the minus strand of NC_053122.1, from coordinate 28,091,874 downwards.
AGAAGACTGCTGCACCATTAAAAGCAACTCTCAGGAGAAACCTGGTACTTGAAATAAGAGTGGAAGGTGAGGAAATTGTGAAAAGTCTTTTCACTTTTTTTAACCCATTATATGTCAGCCTTGTATTCTTTTTTTTTTTAAACATAAAGTCCCACTGAATTGTTTAGCTTACCCATATGCCACTACACATATGACCCATTGGCCCCGTGCTGGGGACTGATGCACTTGAAACACATATGGACACCAAAAACAAGAAGATAGACACGGGTAAAGAGACGCTACACACCCTTCTCTATCTCCACCGGAAAGACATCCATCCTGTCCACTCTCTTCTCCAGCTCAAACTCAGCCGAGGCGGACACCGGGTCAATGTCCTCATTGTGTCTGTCGTACTCTGCATTAGAATAAGTGCTGTACACCTGAAAGACAAGCATTCAACATACGGCCTCGGTTATGTTAACGCTGACGTCCAATTTAGGCCTACTGACAATTAGAGCTGCAAAGATTCATTGATAACTTGTTCAACTATTAAATTAAAATCGGTTTGAGTCATTTTTTTTACGGAAAAAAATTCCAGCTTGTTTAATGTGAATATTTTCTAGTTTCTTCACTCCTTCATGACAGTAAACTGAATATATTTGAGTTGTGGACAAAACAAGACATTTGAGGACGTCATCTTTGGGCTTTGGGAAACACTGATCGACATTTTTTTTTTCAACATTTACCGACATTTTATAGACCGAACAACTAATCGAGAAAATAACAGACAATGAAAATAATCGTTAGTTGCAGCCCTGCAGTAGCCTAGATACAGTTGTATGCTTTGATAGCTTGTACATGTGTTCAACACACAGCAGACTGGCAGGACGACCATCTGTAGCTATTGACACAACACGACACTGTTTATGTTGGCACGTCTGTCAGAGTGTCAGAGACCACACACACACACACACACACACACACACACACACACACACACACACACACACACACACACACACACACACACACACACACACACACACACACACACACACACACACACACACACACACACACACACACACACACACACACACACACACACACACACACACACACACACAGTTGTTTGATGAACTGAGCCAGATTAATGCCACACACCCCCACAGAAATGTTTTCTGTGCCTTTATATATCTATCGAGACAACTGTGAGCCGAGCGCTGGCGGAACGAAGCATGTGGGATCTTGCCTTTCCTCCCACTCTAATGGATGAGAAACATGGCTTTTAACACTTCCCTCATATGGATTCCAACACCAGCTGGAAGTCACACAAATCTACCAATAAAGAGCTTCTGTAAAAAGCATGAATTTAGAGACATGTGACCCTGCAGCTGTCAATTAAGTGACTACTGAATGCAGAAAGCCTGCACTGCATTTGGACCATTTGTCTTTCAAGGCTCCCCTTACCTTGATTGGTGCTGACGTGAACCGGACTTTTCTCTTTGCAACTTCTGCTGCATCCTCCTTCTCCTTCTCCTCCTCCTCCTCCTCCTCCTCCTCCTCCTCCTCCTCCTCCTCCTCCTCCTCCTCCAGTTCAGGCACACCAGGAATTTCCGCATATTGCATTGAAAGCAGATTTCCATGTAAAGAGTTTTCCCATTCCTGACTTGGATGCTCTGGGTGAGAGTGGGATTCCTGCTCATGCACAAAAGCCTCGTTCTCAATCCCGCATATAACTGCACATCCTGTCTGGTCCTCTTCGCCTTCTCTGATATCATCTCTTCCATCCCTGCCTTCTCTGCGCTGCTCGTGCTGGATCTCCTCTCGCGGCTCCGATGTTGAACCTCCTTTTCCCTCAGTTCTTTCCTCCTCTCGACTTTGTTTGCGTTCTTCTTCTTCTCCACCTTTCCTTTTTCCCACACTGTATCGCTCAACTTCCTTGTCATCATCCTCCTCTTGCATCACGTCGCTCTCTGTCCTTCCAGCACTTTCTTCCACAGGCTTTTTCTCCCCGTTGTCCCTCTTTTCTGTTGACTCCTCAGCCCGTGCAATGAACTGGGTGTTCTGCCCCTCCCTTTCACCCTCCCATTCTTCACTCACCTGCTGATACTTGTCTCTTTCACCTTCCCGGCCTTCCGTAGTCTCTCTTTTAGATGGCACGCTGGCTGATGCTGACTCCTTCTGGTGTTCTTCTGAAGGAACAACTGGCCTACAAGGTCTAGGTGTTTCCATGCGGGGCTCTTCAAAAACATCATCCACTAGCTCCTGCACACGTTCTCCTACAACCTTGTTCGTGTACTTCCCCCCCTCATCCTTACGCCAGTTTTTGTCCTCTTTCCGCTCCTTTTCTTCCTCATTCTCATCACTTTCTGATGACCCGTTCTTTACGTCCACTAGTTCCGCCCTCACTGGCTCCTCAGGAGTCAAGTAGAAGTTAAGAGTAGCACTTGCTGTCCTTTCTTCCTCCGTTTGTGATGCTGTGGTTTGACCATGTTTGTCAAGACAGGAGGGAGATTTGTTGGATGATTCACCTGGGCCATCGGATACGGGTGATGTAGGGTGCCTTGTCAGCGAGTCCTGTGGAGGAGGCTTTGGCAAGGACACATTTACGATGGGTGGGTTTACGGATTGGTCTTTATCAAAGCCAGCCCCCTCTTTTTCCACCTGGCTGGCTCCCACTATCCCCTCTTCCCCATCCGCTTTGCTTCCCCTCCCTTTCGAAACCTGCCCTCCACCACCTCCAACCTCCATCACCTTGGTCTCAAACAACCTCCGGGTGACAGAGAACTTCTGAGCCAGAGCAGCTCTGTCAATGTCCGCCATCTCCTCTGATCTGGTTGATTTATCCTGCGGCAGGGAAGATTCTGGAAGAGAAATGTTGGCCGCGGTGCTCAGAACAGACGAGGAAATGACGACCGAACGTCTGGATGCAGAGAAAGGTGACGTTTGGAGCTGTAGGGTGGGATTACGGGGAGGAAGGAGGGGTGGGGAGCCAGAACTCTGCACCGGACCTCCATCTGGTTTCGGCTGCCGGTTGTCCATTTTCAGGAAGATGTTGTCTCGGATCTTGGTCCCCCTGGTGCTGTGGACTCTCCCTCTGCTGCCACTGGTGCTGCTGTGGGACATCATTGGATCGGACAGGCTGGATGGCAGCCTGGTTGGGTGCACTGCAGCAGCAGCAGGTTTGGTCGCTGGTTGTAGACTGGTCGCAGTGTCAAATGAACATTTGATGGCGTGGAAGTCAGACTTATAGGTTATCCTGTGAGGGGAGGCGCTTCGGCCTTTAACGTCCGTCCGCATCATCTGGGAATGGAGGTTCTCTGAAGGGAGAAAAAAACTGGAGGAGCTTTTAAAAGCTAATGGAAGCACCTGGGCAAGTGTCGAGCAGGTAGATAATGTTTAAGGATGTGCTGGTACAGTGGAATGGTAGCAATAAGGCAAGAAATATGCTGGATAATAGAGCAGGTGGGTTTTAAAAGGTTACACTGCATCTGTTTGGTGACAGCAGGTGATGAAGTCAGGCCCTAGAAACTCCATTGTCATCAGGTAGTCTTAAGATATTGATTCACCATCACCACAGCAAGTCTCCTGGAAGAGTGGTTTGAGAAGGAAAAAAAAGTAAAGTACAACACATTCACTAAGCTGAACTGACACAACTCAGCGGGTCATTCATGCAAATGACTGCCGAGTCAAACTATCAAGTGCTTTACTTATGACTTGCAGCTATCGATGCTAAAAATCAACAATTTTCAGTACTGACACTCACTGCGTAATTGGAAGATTAACGATTGTGAGCACCGTCAAAGACACAAACGTTGACAGATCGGGCGTTTCCGTTACACAACTATAGGCTACTTACAATTAACTCGTCTGGAGCAGCAATAAAGTCCTCTGGACAACCGCTGCATTCGCGTGCGGTCGGGAAATTAACTAACAGCAGGCCTACACTGGGACTTGGTAAAATGCGCATTTAACAACAGCTGTGATCTAGCCATATTTTGCTCTTAACGTCTTGGCATTATGCGTCAAATAAAAAAAAAAAAACTGAAGCAAGTATGTGTACGTTTTAAGTGTATTTTACTGAACTCGGTAAGTTAATCAGCTGAAGTCCAGGAGTTTACGACAGATATTAAAGGCAGCAAATCTCAGGGACCTGGTTTAGAGTGCGCGCGCAGTTTAAAGGTCGTGACCATAGTTCACCGTGAGAAACGTTGGGTCGCCCTGAGTGTCAATAAACCGCTAACTGAACTGAATTATTAGCCTGTGTACAACAGCGGTAGCTATGTAGCATGTTCTTACACTATTACAGACGGCTTCATCTTACCGTAGAAGTGTTTGTCTGTCTGCAGTCAGCCGGTGCTGACGGCTCCCTCCCTGTGATAAATACAGACAGATGGCGACTCATGTCTCTAAATACTGTAAATGGATTATCCTCCGGTAATCCTGTGTAAACTACTCCGGTAACTGAGAAACACTGACGGTGAGCGGGTACCAGCACTGGGGCAAGTTAGCCTACATTTGGAGGGCCAATTGTTACATCTGTGCCCTATCATTTATTCACCTACAGCAGGAGGTCTTAACATGTTAAGTCACAGTTCACTTCAGCCTGTTAAAATATCGCCATGTGTTGAATGAACGTTTGTAGTATGCCTAAAGACTAATATAATGACAGTGATGCCTTCTATTATAACAGACCCTGCCTTTATTACCATTTGTACTGTACTATCTCTTCATAATAGCCAGTGGTTTACATTTTTGGCATCGTACACTGTATATAGGCTATGTGATCTACTGTAACTGTAACAAAACATGCAGGTTACTGCTACATTCACTTACCTTTACCTGTCTTTCAGCATCTTTGCCAGCGTTGCCATCTGCTGTGAAAACCGATAGCACTCTGACAGAGGTTCTCCTGGGCTCAGAGGTAAGCTTTGTGTGGATATTCACCTGTGTGCATGATGCAGGTTAGTGCATTCAGCCAGATCTTGCACTGTCTACACTGTGTGTGTGTGTGAGGCAGAGTAGAGCAGTGATGCAGCACCTGCTGATGTGTGTGTGTTTGTGCCTGTGTGTGTGTGTGTGTGTGTGTGTGTGTGTGTGTGTGTGTGTGTGATGCCAGTGTGTGTGATGCCAGTGGATAAGTCTGTGCAGTACCTATGTCTGTCTGTAAGCTGGCTTGTGTGGCAAATGGACTGGACTGAACTGGACTGGACTGATCCGTGCAGAGCCGAAAGAAAGGGTGCTTCTGCTCAGTGTGACCTGGATCTGACTGGTGACCATTGTCCCAGGTGGCACTGGGACCTAGTTGATATAAATACTGGCCAATCACAAAAGCCTTCTTCTGAATGAGGCTAACCAAAGGAAGGAGGGGAGGGAGGGACAGTGAATTGAAGTAGAGATGGAAAATGAGGGGAGTGATGTCAGGGTGGGTGGCAAAGTAAATTTAGAGAGTTATAGGCTGCAAGAAAGTGAGTGAGGCAGAGTAGACGGAGACAAAGTCTGGAGGCAGAAATTTAACCTGGATTGGTAGGAGCAGTGGAAATGTGAAAGTGGGTGGCAAGCATATGAATTGAGTGGTACAATTGGAGAGAGCAGTAAATGACAGGTATGATTGCTGCTTCAGAATAAAAGCAAATACGCTCACCAGTGGTAATTAATGGCGGGTTAGAAATACAGAGATCTGTGTGGGCTGACATAATCCTCAACTCCCATTTCTCTCACCAGCAGCAGGTCACCTTGTCTTTTTACACTTCTTTCCACACTTCTTTGTGTTCTTCCCTCCTCAAACTCCCATTTCTTTTTGAAATGATGACAGTCATGTCCGTTTGGGTGCGTGGACAGTAAGTCTGGTCTAGTCATTGCGAGCCCTATCTCCACAGCGCTGTGGAGTAAGGTCTGGCTGCACCACACGTTCATTCTAGGATAGGAAGGAAAAAAACAAACCGCTCTGGGTTGTTTGCATTTCTTTAAACCAATCACAATCGTCTTGGGCGGCGCTAAGCTCCGGTCGCAGCGACGGTGGCTCTGCAAAATAGTCTCGGGAAGGAACTTATTTTGGCACCCCGCAAAAGAAAACGCCACATACAATATTAAATGAAGTTAACTGTTCACAAAATACAGTAATGCCGTAAACATATTCTTTGTAAATCTTTACAATTATTCCCCGAAAGAACCGAGCAGGCCTGCCTTGTTGCATGATCCAAATTGTCTTCAAAACTTGCCATTTTCATGAAGTGTGTTGTTGTTTTCCGGAGATTTTGCGAATGACAACACACAGAGAGCGGAAGTGACGCATGCCGGATGTCAGGCAATTATCCTGGAAATGTACTTCCCTTGATCCGGACTAGTGGCCAGTCATAGTGTTGAGCTGGAAGAAGATGATTGGGCAGGTGACGGGATGTTGGGGGTGCCTGTAGAAACGAACTGCTTTCAACTTCTGCTAATAAGCCTTTTAATAACCGCAAATCAAAAGAAATCAGTATTTGTGGCTTTAACACATATTTAGAAGACGCAAATCTATGACAAATGTCAACAATAGGAGTCACAGCACGTATCGCTTTCACATCACATCTCAATAAGTAACTATCTGTCTAAAAAACTGGGCAGATTAGTTAAGTGTCAGAAGATTGTATCGTCAAGAAACAGTTTCAGCTCGTTTCATGCCTCGGCTGAATGCAATGAAGTAAAGGAAATGTACGATCCACAACTTTGGCCAGCAGGAGTTTATGTTCGGCGGTGCTATGAAGCTCGTTTGCCACGCCTCACGTCAGCTGATGGAGGGCACGGAGCGGAGGGAGCCGCTGGAGGCCAGCGGCAAGAACAAGCAGCTGCTGTCCTTTCTGGTGGTCGCAATCTGGGGATTATTACGACTCAAGACAATGGGCAAGTGAGCACAGCGCAATCATTATAAAAGGCCTAATATGAAGTTTCGGGTTGGGTTGAAAAAATATCTTTCACAATATCTACATTGCTAAAAGTTGCGCTCAGGCCATCTAACCCAGAAACAATCCAAATATAAAACAAGAGTAGTAAATGCTCATGAAAAGCAAAACATTAAACAAGAACATAAAACTACGGGACAGACCTCCTTCATATTTGTTTATAATGGTCATATCTAATGAAAACTAACACATGTAAACTACTTTTACTTCTTGTAAATATATCAGCCATTGGTACTGGTGCTGAAAACACACCCTTAATTAAACATTTCCATAAGCACTTATGCGTCTCGGGCACAGCGCAGGGGATAAGTCACGTCGCTTTGTGGTTGATAAGCTTCTTGACAATTGTGATGTTTTGTGTATTCAAGAGACCTTTTTAGCTAAACAGGATTTGGAGGGTCTAAATACATTACATAATGGATATTACGGGGCTGGGGAATCTACCACTGATTTAAGTACTAAAATTGTAAAAGGTAGGATACCTGGGGGCGTGGCTATCCTCTGGAATAAGAACTATGATTCACTAATATCAGTGGTAAGATTGGGTGTGGATTGGGCTGTTGGTATCGAGTTTAATTGTCATGATACAAAGTTTATTATCTTGAATATATACACTCCTTATGAGTGTTATCAAAATGAAGCTGAATACTTAAATAGATTAGCATTTGTTGGCTCTTTTATTCAGGATAATGCCTCAACCTGTATTTTTGTTGTAGGGGACATGAATGCTGACATTTCTGATACAAACTCTTTGTTTGCTAATCACTTAATGCATTTTTGTACAGACACTGGTTTAATACTGTCAAGCAAGGTTATTTTGCCTAATAATAGTTATACTTACATCAGTGAGGCATGGCATACCACTTCGTGGTTAGATCATTGTGTATGTACAACTGATGCACACGCTTCTTTGGATGCTATGACGATTCATTATGATTTTGCCATTGCCGATAATTTCTTTAAATGTTAAAAACTTGCCAATGTTAACTACTGTGGCTAATAGCATTAACACAGGAAGACTAGACTGGACTAAATTAACCATGGAAGATTTTCAGAAATATCATGTTAGGACTGATGGGTTGCTGGGAAACATTGCACTGGCCGAAGACGCCATAAGATGTGGTGATATTATTAATATTATTAATTTTTTATAAACCTCAGCGAATGGCATATAGCATCAAGCCTGGTTGGAACGAGCATGTAGCAGAACTTCATGCCAAAGCTCGGTGTGCTTTTAAAGTCTGGATAGAGTCTGGTAGAGACAGACAGGGCCCTTTATTTGAAGAGAAGAAAAGGGCAAATGCAAATTTTAAATATGCATTAAGATTTATAAAAAAGAATGAGAACTCGATGAGGTCTGACTCTTTGGCGTGTAAGATGCATAACAGAAGTTATAATGACTTTTGGAAAGAGGTTAGAGCCATGAATACTGCTAAAATGTCTTGACCCTCAAATATTGAGGGTGTTAGTGGCTCAGATGAAATTTGCCAGTTGTGACGGCAACATTATCGTGAGCTGTTTAATTGTATTGGGAGGAATACTTTTGAGGTAGAAAATATTGACAACGATGAAAATGTGGTTATTAATACAGGAGAGGTACAATCTGCAATATTGGGATTAGATGACAATAAAGTGTGTGGGACCGATAAAATAACCGCTGAACATCTAAAATATGCAAGCAAGAAACTTGTTCCCTTGTTTGCTATTTGTATGACAGGTTTCTTAGTTCTTGGGACTCTGCCTGAATCTATATTACCTGTTTTATTAGTTACCGTCATTAAAGACAAAACTGGCAAAATAAATAGCATGGACAATTATAGACCTATTGCCCTAGCTAGCATACTATCCAAAGTGTTGGAGAGAATTCTTCTTAACAGGTTGGAACAGTATATTCTTACGACTGACAACCAATTTGGTTTTAAACGTCGTCACGGTACAGACATGTGCATATTTGCCTTAAAGGAAATTTTAGATCATTATAATAGCCAGAATTCCACAACTTTTATGTGTTTTATAGATGCCTCTAAGGCATTTGATCGTGTAAACCATGATAAACTGTTTCTTAAATTGCAACACAGAGGAATTCCTAAAGTAATCATAAGAATTTTAGTCTTCTGGTATTCACACCAGTCTATGCAGGTGAAATGGGGGGGTTCTGTTTGAGAACCATTTACTGTTGGTAATGGAGTTCGACAGGGTGGTATTTTGTCACCTTTCCTTTTTATGTCTATATGGATGATTTGTCACAACAATTAAATAACTGCAATACAGGATGTATGATAGGCAATACTCTCACTAATCACCTTATGTATGCAGATGATTTGGTAATCATTTGCCCATATAGTGCTGGGGTGCAACAACTGTTGAAGGTTTGCTCTCAGTACGGTGCAGATTTTGATATCAAATATAATGCAAGTAAGAGCAATATCATGATTGTTAGAAGTAAAGAAGACAGGAAATTAGTATTCCCTGATTTCTTTTTATCTGGTACCGCCCTTAAAGTGTGTGATGAGATTAAATATCTTGGCCATCATATTGTAAATGATTTATCGGATGATAAGGATATCAATAGACAGTGTCGCAAGATATATGCTCAGGCAAATGTGTTTGCACGTAAATTTGGCATGTGTTCTGCTAAGGTCAAGGTAGCCTTATTCAGAGCATTCTGTACACCACTTTATACTGCCCACTTGTGGCGGTCTTATAGCAAAAAGAATATGCAGAGACTGAATGTAGCGTATAACGATGGCATGAGACTGCTTTTAAAACAACCAAGATGGTTTAGTGCTAGTCAAATGTTTGTTAACGTTGGTATGCCTACCTGTTCGGCATTAATAAGGAATCTTATTTTTCGATACATGTGTAGATTGTCTGTCTCTGAAAATAGAATTATACAAGCTTTTTTCCCGCAATGGTTTTAGCTCTGTCAGGTATACATCTAGACTATGGAGCTCCTGTTTGTATATTTCAAGTGAAAGTTATTGACTTTTTATTAATTTATTTGTATGCACTGTATATTTATTGCTATGTTGTAATTATTGTTTTTTAACTTGTATTATGGACCTTCCTTTTTGTGTCCTGAATAGTCTTTATTATTATTATTATTATTATTATTATTATTATATTCTTTCAATTTATTTATTTTTAACAATTATGTACAATAATTACTCAGTGCAATAATTTATCAGTTACATGTGCAATATCTGTTATTTATTCACTGCTGCTACTTATATTCACACTGTACTTTATATATGGTCATACTGTACTTTATTCATGTTGACACTGTACCTATTTATGTTCACACAGCATTTTTACAATCCATTGTTTTAGCAACATAATCTTAACCCAATCTTACTTTTAAACCTAATCTTACTTTACTTCTTAACTTAACTACTTACCTTTTTTTATTTCTTGTACTGTAGCTATGTTACTTTATACACTTATTGACTAGCTCTTATCTTACTCTGACTTTTACTTTTACCTTGAATCTGAATGTGGGCAACTGCAACTAAACAATTTCCCTGAGGGGATCAATCAATTATTCAGATTCTGATTCTGATGACACACTAGTAAATTTTTCTGTCCCTCTTGTTGATTTTATCAGAACCTCACAGATATATTGGCTGACATCACCTTATCACAGACACTGTATATCAGCATCAGGTATATGCCAGATGATACATGACAAGACACAAACATGTTTAAGATTAGTGTCGCCATTACATAGTTTGTCCACCAGAGAGCACTAACAACTTTCTTTCTGAACTGTAAAATGTCCCACATATGATTCTTTAATTTAAGGGACCCCTGTAAAGTGTTTATGTTCCATATTTATGTTAAAAAAAGGATCAATCTGTACACAATTATATTCTTTTTTTAAACTCTCAAATGTTTATGTTGCTATCAAAAATCCAGCCTCTGTGTGGCTATATAACTAAATATAGCTTTCAATCCTGCTTTAATGAATAGCTACTACAATTCAAAGAGTCAAATTATTTGGAAAGGACATATGCTTTCTTTAAGCTGAGATACTGTCTGACAGCTGATGATATTAGCTCTGTGTGTGTGTGTGTGTGTGTGTGTGTGTGTGTGTGTGTGTGTGTGTGTGTGTGTGTGTGTGTGTGTGTGTGTGTGTGTGTGTTGTGTGTGTGTTTGTGTGTGTCATGTAGGCTGCATTTGGCAGACAGTGATGCCCCATATGGTTATCTGTTCAGTCAACCATATTTAGAGTTTCCCAGATTCAGAAGGGATTTGCACTCAACCCTCTGAACATTTAAATGGACACACACACACACACACACACACACCCCCCCCCCCCCCCCCCCCCCCCCCCCCCCCCCCCCCCCCCCCCCCCCCCCCCCCCCCCCCCCCCCCCCCACCCACACAATGCAGAAAAATCTTCACATTTTGAAATTTGATTTGAAAGCTGTATTTGTGGGTCTATATAATGTTGGGTAGTTTAATTTATAATAAATAATAATATAATAATTTGTAAAGTAACTAGTAACTAAAGCTGTCAGATGAATGTAGTGGAATAAAAAGTACAACATTTCTCTCTGAAATGTAGCGGAGTAGAAGTAGTAAGTGGGAGGAAAAGAAAAGACTCAAGTAAAGTACAAGTACCTCAAATTTGTACTTAAGTACAGTACTTGAGTAAATGTACTTATTTACATTTCCACCACTGCAAGTCCGCAGTTTAAATGAGCAAAGCATGATGTAGCAGTTCTGCAGCTCGGCACAGTTAGGTTATTGGTTGCTGTGAATCAGTCTGACATGTCTATTAAACTGCACTTTTTATAGCCTACCTCAGTGTTGGTGCATCTATGAATCCATAAACAATGTTACTGCCACTTTGTGTCTAAATGTGTGTACTGCACATGTATTACTTTAACAACATCAGCAATAATAATGAAAATCAGTGTAGATTAGTATGTAGAGCTTTGCACTGACACTGACAGAGTTTGGATTCAATTCTCCATGGGGTGAAACACGATAAAAACTGATCTTCATCGCACTGTCATGTGCTTTGGAAAGAAGCTTCCACATGGATATTTTTGTCCAGAAGGATTCTCAAATATACATAACATGCAAGACACATTGTGAATACTGATTTAGATAAGGCTTTTCTTTACTACTATCTTTCATGCTATAGTTTAGTAATTTAGCTTTCTTCTCTCAACATTTTTCAGAAAGAGCATCTTAAAAATCCATTACCAATTCTGAGACAGCTGGCGCTGACACACATACATGAATGAACACACACACACACACACACACACACACACACACACACACACACACACACACACACACACACACACACACACACACACACACACACACACACACACACACACACACACACACACTTTGTTTTAACAATATGGTGAAAACTTGCTCAATCACCCTCCAGTATCACAGTCAAGCTACTAAAGTGCCATTTCACACAGATGCAGTAAGGCAAGCGTAAGCATCCGCACACACACACACACACACACACACACACACACACACACACACACACACACACACACACACACACACACACACACACACACACACACACACACACACACACACACACACAGTTGCAACAGGTGCACACATTCACACACTTTTATTCACCCGATGCAGTACAACTAATGGTTTTAATGATGTCAGCATGCAGTGATCCCTCCACTAATACAGCAGTGATTGTCCTGCCTCCCTTGGGTCTCATTGAGTCATTTGTCAAGCTACAAACACCCCTTGTCCTCCTTTTTCTATCTGACCTGCCATGCTTTACCAGAGCAGACACTACACACCGAGCTAATCCCTAAATTCCCCTTGCATCTTCTGTTCTCCCTCCTCTCTCTGCTGCCCTCTCCCTATTTATTACAGAGAGTATGCATGGGACATACTGTATGTGATGGTTTTCGGCAGTGCTGGATGCTCAAACCCTCCCTGCTCCTCCTCATCCACCATCCTCCTCTCACTCCGTTCCTCCCTTTGCTGCGGTCATCCTGGCGACAAGCTGCATCTCTGCTGCTGCCGTCGCCTCTCTCTGTCATCACTTGGGTTGGAACAAAACGAGTGAAACCAACTCTGCATTGTTACTGTTCATACACCAATCCACATGAGGCATCCTTCAAGGTCACCGCAGTTGCATCTCGCACTGATCTTTATTTCGGCACATAAACGTCTCTGCATACAGAAACAATGTTCAGATACAGCTTGTTCATGCTAGTTGCCTTATATGGATGACTAATACTGACAATGCTCTGATTTGGCTCCTCTCTTCCTTTCTAATATCAAGATTTTGGTCTTACCAAATCCCGTTATCATTAGAATAATTTGGTTAAGAATATTTTAAAGAAAATAGTGTCATACAGTTGTGGGTATTTATCTTGAATTGAACATATCTTGAATTTGGTTATGTCTTCTTATTCTGTAATACCATTTACTGGTTAGACTGTCCTGTTTTTTTTAATTTTTTTTAATTTAACCTTTGTTTATTCAGGGAAGGTTCACTGAGAGGCAGCCTCTCTTTTGCAGGAACGCCATGATCACATTCACATTCACACAGTTCCACATTCATACCTGGAAGCTGCCCAGTACAACCACAGTCTGATCTGCTGGCCACTGACTAGCTCCACTGGAGCGGTTGGGGTTAAGGGCCTTGCTCAAGGGCACCTCAGTAGTGGTAATGGGGGAGGGACAAGCGCTGCTCTTTCACTTTCCCACCCAGATTTTATCCTGTCGGTCTGAACCGACGACCTCCCGGTCACAAGCTCGCTTCTCTAACCTTTAGGCCACCACTGCCCCCTTGTTGGTCAACATCTCCACATTAATAATGATCATATGGGTTTAAATCAGTTGTGTGTACACACACTGTCTAAGTAGAAAGGCCTGCTTTAAGCTGAAATTGAGCAACATCCTGCCAGATCCTCGCTTGCTTCAGTGGTTGTGTCAATTAATTAATCTGATAAACAATTGTTAATAATAATAAGCTCATCAATTTCTCAGACAGTCACGCAGTATTGAATTGAAGGGCCAAACTAATGAGTTTTTGGTAGATCACTTTGCTACTTCCTGACCCAGTTCTCCCGTATTTGCATAACGTTAAACATGTCTATATTTATATCCCTCCCTTTTCCTAATATTGCATGCCAATTTTGTGCTGTGTGCTATCTCACAATGCCTTGCAAGGTGACTCACACTCATTGAAATTGAATAGGAACAGAGATTTCCTTGCACTGCATTGCACTGGGCGGGTTTTTACTGTAGGGGGCAGAAGCGAAACTCTGCTTTCAATGTGGTGTGGTGAGCACTGCTCTGATTTACATGCCAATTATTTTGCAACTTAGTTGAACTTTGACCCAGAGTACGCAGCATTTTCAAAAATCCACAGAGTTGTGTTACACTACTCTTTGACCTACTCTCCGTGAATGATTGTAAAGATTTACAAAGAATATGTTTAGGGCATTTACTCTAACTGGGACGTTTTGGGACCGATTGGTGGGGATTTGCTATGGACAAAATCCACACGGCGATACCCTGGTAAGAGTAAATGATGTTTAACCATGTATCCAGCTCATTTCGATAGCTCACATTAGTACCAAAACAAGTTCCTTCCTGAGACTATTTTGCAGAGCCACCGTCTCTGCACAGCGCTGTGGAGTAAGATCCGGCAATGCAAGACTACATCTGGGCTAACCAGAGAGGCGTTTGGGCTGACCAGAATGACAGGGGGCACGTTTAAGCTGCCCTGCACTCTCCACCCATGTGCACACCAATGGTAGGCCATATACATATTCTCTGAAAGCACATGAAATATTTGATCCAATATAGTTTAGTTTGTTGATATTGTTTACCTTTTTTATAAAGATTATCTTTTGGGCAATTTCAGCCTTTATTTGGATAGGACAGCAGAAGACATGAAAGGGGAGATCGAGGGGGAATGACATGCAGCAAAAGGCCGCAGGTCAGAGTCGAACCCGGGCCCACTGCGTCAAGGGGTAAACCTCCACACATGGGTGCCTGCTCTACCACCTGAGCTATCTGGGCGCCCGATATTGTCTACCTTTTAACGTGATTACTGAATACCCAACAGCAGGCCTAAATTATACTTCTGAGCACTATATGTCCTATATTTGGCTAACATATACTACAACTGTTTTTTAAATTTTTTTTATATGTTTATTGATTTTCAACACTTTCAGGGGCAGCCCTGAAAAAAACAACAACAAATGTACAAAACGTAATGACTCAGGTAGACTCAGGCGTTACATCATGTGAGAAAATATACAGTAACACATACTGTATTGCCAGTATATATATATATATATATATATATATATATATATATATATATATATATATATATATATATATATATATATATATATATATATATATATATATATATATATATATATATATATATATATATGAGTGGCATATACAGTGTGTATATTATATATATATAAATATATATAAAACCATAAACATACAGACATAGACGTACATACAGAATTTAGTCTTGCATTAACCCCCTGGTCAGAGTAGTATATCCATTCCAATGCAGGACAGTGGTGTAGTCTATGTGAAATGCAGGTAAGAAAGCTCCAGGATTTCCATATACCCACTTCAAAATGCCCAATGACACGAAACAACATACTTTCCATTTTAATTTTGAATTGTCATCTGTGTTTTTCTTCTTCACATAGGCTAGATGAAGGCATTTCCACAGTAAATTGGTGCATAAAAGTGTATCCCAATACAGGAAATGAATTCGTTGATGCTTAAAACTTCCCTGGGGGAGGACACCCAGATCCCCCCCCCCCCACTATAATATGGCCCCCTCCTCCCCCAAAGGCAGATTCTGGCCAATATACAGTACAGTACACCCACTACAATACCATAGACTACACCACTGATATAGGACATAAAAGGCTCCCATGTTCTATGAAACCCATTATCTTTATTAATATATTCTATTATTCTATCCTTATTTTAATTGCAACAACAGGCAGTTCCTGTTGCCCTTAAAAAGCCCATACAGACAGACTGACACAAGTCATCTGCATGCCATGGTGAAAACAGCGACAGCAGCAGCAGCCGCCGCCTGTGGTTGAGGGAGGCAGCTCCAAGTACAGGGGCGGGGAGGGGGGCGCAGCCGGAGCTCACATTCATTAACGACCACCGACACAACCGGGAAGCCTCCTCCGGTAGCATCACGGCGTTCACCGACACACGACCGGGGAAGATGGTCGCGGTGCACACGTCCCCGTCGGCGGAGTGGATCTGCTGTCTGGATAAAAGGTGGGTGAATACACTCCACGAGACACACTTTCCACGCCGTGCGTTCACACACGGCAACGATTGTGTTTTCTCAGCCTCTCTTTCATTCATCCGCGGCAACGTGATCCATCGCAACCGGCGATCGCTGCGTGTGCACTGTGTGTGAGTGTGCAATATTAGCGTGATACGCCTTGTTTTTAAGCCTATGTTAGGTTACTGTCATTTCCAGTGAATGTATATACCCTCCGTGCAATGATGGTAAAGGCTGCAGTGCATAACAATATACACCCATAAAAAAAAGATGCTGTTTTTTTTTGTATCTGCACGGTCAAAAAGGCGTTGGTGGCTTCGCGGTTCACCGGGATGTCTCTGCACTGCATGGCTCTGATAAATGCCTAATGAGACGCACATGGTTTATGTCTGTCTGCAGAACTCAAATTGCCATACATTTTTAAAATACTACTGTGGCGTGGATGTTATAGTGATGTTCTTCTCATAATAAATGAGAGGCAGGTCAGTGCATTGGCACTTCCATTTTTTCTTGCCACAGTGCTGCATGTGAGACTGTATTTGTCTGATCTGACTGAACAGGTTAGAACAGCCAATTACAGAATATGTAGCCTATTAACAACTCTTCATAATCCAGAAGCTGCAAAAACCTTTTAGTCCATACTGTATCTGTCCAGTTATGCCAGTTAGCATTACAAGTCCCATGCTGCATGCATACTGTGCCAAAAAAAACATAGTAGGCCTTATAGTAGGGTGGGGGGGAGAGGTCTTGAATAAAAATAGACGATGAAAGGGCAGATATACACTAATTGCTGTATAGATGATGCACCTAAAACACCTAAAACAAGCAGCAATTCATTAGCCATGCGCCCCACAGCTCACACCCACACATAGTGTACACACCTCACTATGACACATCCCCACGTTACTATTGGCAACCTGAAGCTACCATCTTGTCTTCCCATCCTCACCTGTAAGAAGACTGGATGCATGGTGTAAATACAGTGTGCTGCTGTGTTTTGTCATTAGTGGAAGGAAGTGCATAGGGCTGCAACTAGCGATTATTTTCATATTGAATTGAATTTAAAAGTTAAAACAAATGTGCCAATTAAGTTTCTGTTGATTGAGTAATCGATTAGTTGACTTATTGTTTCAGCGTTAATTGAGTAATTTGATGTTGAATGTTGAGAATCGGGTAACACAAGACAAAGTCATTGTGAGAGGGGTGTGACTCTTACTGTGCTGTAATGTTTCCAATCAATCAAACTAAACCGCACGCTACCGTACTGTATGTCTTAAACTAGGGCTGGGCAATACATCTATATTATATCGATATTGTGATATGAGAGTAGATATCTTCTTAGATTTTGGATATTGTAATATGGCATAAGTGGTGTCTTTTCCTGGTTTCAAAGGCTGCATTACAGTAAAGTGATGTCATTTTCTGAACTTACCAGACTGTTGTAACTGTTCTATTATTTGCCTTTACCCACTTAGTCATTATATCCACATTACTGATGATTATTTGTCACTCATCTCATTGTGTATATATTTAGTAAAAGCACCAATTGTCAATCCTACAATATTGTCGCAATATCGATATTGAGGTGTTTAGTCAAGAATATTGTTATATTTGATTTTCTCCATATCGCCCAGCCCTGCCTTAAACCCAATGCAGCAGCTATGCAGCAGTATGGAGTTTCAGTAAAGGCAGCCAGGGTCGTAAGATTAGACTGGACAGGATCTTATTGTAGAGCACTCAGTGCTCCTCAGCTATGCACCTCCTCATTCAATCAATATCCATCAGTGTGGGTGTCTGTGTGTGTGTGTGTGTGTGTGTGTGTGTGTGTGTGTGTGTGTGTTTGGGAGCTTTCATCTACAGTAACTGTTGATGTTAAGGGTAAGAGGCGAGGAGAGCGGGGCCGCTAAGACAGAGGTTAAGCTACGACTGTCTTTAATATATCTGTCCAAAGACATTTATTGCCGGTGAGTGTGAAGTATGTGAGATGAGATGAGATTTGTTTCGGGCCAGGCAGGTTATAGACGGCATAGTCAACACACACACACACACACACACACACACACACACACACACACACACACACACACACACACACACACACACTGTAAACTACGTTGATTTAATATTCAGTCATTCTAACAGGAGCTCAGGTTTTTAGCAGTAATGCAGATAGGAGTTGAAAGAGCTGCGTCAAGGATGGGTACAAGGTTGGGATAAAGTTGCCCGAGCAACAGGCCCAAGCCCATTTGCCCTTTTTGGCTAAACTGCCCCTCTGGAGAAACAAAATAATAGTTTTATTTTTGCTGTTGTGTTTGCATAAATAGGAGTAGCCCATAATTGCTCTAGAATAATCACATATCATCCAAACTTATATCACTGTTTGATAGGCATGCTTCCGCTGGACACAATATTTGCATAATTTGGTTGTTTTTTGAAGAACTTATTCACTTGACAGAGCTTATTTTTTTCAAAAACATTCAGGTCAGGTCAGCAACAGCCTCTCAAAATGTCTGTGCACATCCCTGAGCTGTGCACATACAATAAGGGTATCTCTGCTACAGTAACGTGTTAATCTGCCAGCTCGGGAAACCTTGTTTGTGTTGAGGCTGTCTTACATTTTGGTTGGCTGCCATAAATTAACCTACGGATTTATTTGTCTGGAAACAGATGGATCCGCAGAACCTTCTGGTGTCTCTCGGTTTTCTCTTCAGAGTGACAGTTTGATTTGTAAATCCTGCGTGTGCGCATAGGTGGCCATATTTTGTGGTTGAAAGCTGAGATTTCTGCTGACATGAACGGGGAGGGGGGTGGGGGGAGTCAGGGGAAGAGAAACTAGAGGGATGGATGGAGAGTGGGATAAGGTGAACAGCTCTCAGGTCACATCCGTCTCCCACCAACAGGGGAGGCAGATTCCTCTGGACAGGCGGGGAGCGAGCAAGCACAGGACAATGCCAAAGAGAACGGGGCGAGCGAACAAGGATTCAACGGATCTTAACAGTTTCGAGTGGACGGATAGGTGAAGGGTGATGCTGCAGAGTTGCCCACTCAACCCTGCAGAGTTAACCTCCCTGTCTCTCCCAATTGCAGTGTGTGGGAGTCCACCTGTCTAAACCATTAACCCAGCCTACACTGGGATATGACTCGCACGGAGGGCCAATACGCAGGCACTAGGACCGTGATGGGAGGATGAGTCAGAGACAAAAAAAGCGATTAAAAGACAGAGAGAAAGCATAGACCCATCTGTAATGGCCCTGAGCTTGTGGCAGATGTGGGACTGGAAGATGTGTTGTGCAGTGCAGCCCTTTAGGTTAAGTCTGTGTTTATCTGGGAGTACCGTCCTGGCTGCGGAGGACAATCTACTACTGCTCGGGGACATACATATATGTGTGTTTACCTCTGTGTGTACATATGCGTGTGGGTCAAAGTGGAGTCATCGTTGCCTGTGAGCTTGCAAAGCAGAAATAAAGGGATAATAATGGGAGGATGGTGAGTGCGGGCGTGGAGGTGCCAGTAATGGAGAGGAGAAAATGGGTAGCTTCAAGTAGAAAGAGGGTCATTTGTTCTCATCCGTGTTGCTTATCATGTTCCTGAGAGGAACTTGCAAGTCTTGAGAGAGGAGAAAAAGCGGATGGAGATTATGAGAAATGTTTAGTGGAGGCAGACAAAGAAAAGAGAGCTGGGAGCAAGGGAAGAGGAAGGAGCTGAAGGAGGAGAGAGGGAAGACAGCCTCTCGCCTCTGAAGGAAGAAGCCCACAGTGCATTAGCTATTCTGTATGTACACACACACACACGTGCAGGATGAGTCACTAGCAAAGGAAAATAAGTAAATGAAAGGTGCTAATTGCAGAGTGTGTTACTCTGAGACATTTTGGCTCTGTAGTTTTCCTCCACCGCATCGCAGAACAGAATGTTTAAGCTCTTGGATCAAACTTCTGTGTGTGTGTGTGTGTGTGTTTTTTTTTTTGTTGTGTGTGTGTGTGTTCAGATTTAAGCATATTAGAAATAGCAGTACAAATGAGATCTTACATCAACACCCTGTGGGGGGTCTGAGCCGAGAGAAGTAACGCCTGCAGCTCTCCACTGTTATTGCTAAGACACAAGGCTGAAAAATGACACACACACACACACACACACACACACACACACACACACACACACACACACACACACACACACACACACACACACACACACACACACACACACACACACACACCCACCCACACACACACACAAAAATACATTGGAAAGGACAATACCAACAAATTTTTCATGTTTTCGTCCATTAACTGCTAATTACAAATATTTAACGTTACTGTTAACCGTTTTCCAAAGCATACTCTAGGTTTTTGATTGATTTCTTACCCTCCATGCTGAAAGGGACTCTCTTGAGATAGATGATCCATTACAGTCATCATGTGGTAAATTCATTTTGTTTAAAATAGTTTTGGCAGTTAGGTAAGAAGTAGGCCAGAACATGGAAAACCCACTGAAAAGGTTAGTTTAACACCTAATGTCAGATCTAATGATGGTTCTTCTCTGCACAGGCCCTCGGAGCGCTCGGGAGAGGATGTGGACATTATTCTGACCAGATTGAGAGAGGTCAAAGCCTTCCACAGGTTCCCACCTCCGCTCTTACTGCAGATCTGTGCATGTGCCTTCTATGAATGCCTGGAGAAAGGCATCACGTGTATGTACACACACACACCCACACCCACCCACCCACCCCTCCAACCTATCAATGCATTTGGATCATAAAACAGTACGGTTGTGGTTTTGTGTAGGACAATAGTTGCTTTTGATGCTGTCATGCTCAGATTAGCTCTCTAAAGCAAAGCATCATTATACAGTATATGTCAGTCGTGCTGCAGAAGATCGCTTTCCTGTTTCTTAAGACTGTTTAAAATGTGATGCATTGGAATTGGTACTGTTATCATTGTAACTCATGTGTACACACCACTCCACACAAATTACGCAGTCCCTTTTTTTTTTTTTTTTTTTTTAAAACATGTTCATAGTATATGGATGAGAGGCCTCTGTATGGCTGCAACTAATGATTACGGCATTTACGCTTAATCTGTCAATTACTTTTTACCTTTATTGGTTTGTCTATTTTAAATGTTTTTTGTTTTGTTGTTTTGATGTCTGGCAGTTTTGCTTAATAAATGACTTACAGAGATTGTTCACTTTATCAATAAATAAACCAGTTATAAACCAGCTGTTTCAGCGCTAAACCTTTGCAACTATTGTTGTTTTTGTTTAAACTTACAGTGGGCATTTCCTTTTTAGTTAAGCATATATAATTAAAAAAAATGTCTACCACTTGGGAAAAAGTGACTATCCACATAATATATAAAGCATTATTCAAATTCTCCTTAGTTTATTTTTTGGGCATTTTTTGCCTTTATTAGATAGGAAAGCTGAGATATGAAAGGGGAGAGAGAGGGGGGAAGACATGCAGGAAAACCGTCACAGGTCGGACCCGAATTCCGGACCTTCTGCACCGAAGAACAAGCCTCTGCATATGTGCGCCCGCTCCACCAACTGAGCCAACCGGCCACTTATTTAGGACCTTTTGGATTTGAATCACCCTAGTCTCGCTTTGCCAGACCTTCCTCCACAGCGCTGCGGAGGAGTGTACTTCCTTCGTCCACACAGCATTCGGGGGGGTTTGTTTTTGGCATTTCTTTAAACCTTCCATCTTGTCCATCCACGCAGGCTCTTCCACGAGCCGCCGCCTGTGGTTTTGGTGGTATGTCCATTCAAAGTTGTTTTTTTTTTTGTGCCAAATTGAACAGATAGTCTAGCTACTGTCGGATTCTACAGGATCTGTTACATATCCTATCCACAGTTTCTTGCCTCCACCCCAAAGGCTATCCGTCCGGTCCAATGGCTGTCAAGCTCAACTTTCACAGTTTTACTTTCTCCATTTTCTTTATATGTGCCTCTCTCTCCTGTCTTCTCTCTCTACTACTTCATACTATCTTTACTTTACTGCTATATATATACTATATATATACATACTCTTTATATATATATATATATATATACATATATATATATATATATACATATATATATATATATATATATATATATATACATATACATATATATATATACATAATATATATATATATACATACATATATATATATACATACATATATATATATACATATATACATATACATATATATATATACATACATATATATATATACATATATACATATACATATGTATATATATATATATATGTATATATGTATATATATATATATATATATATGTGTGTATATATATATAGTGTATATGTGTGTGTATATATATGTGTGTGTATATATATATGTATATATATGTATGTGTATATATATATGTATATATATGTATGTGTATATATGTATATATATGTATGTGTATATATATATGTGTATGTATGTATGTATGTATATATTTTTTTTTTTTCCTCAGCACCCTATAGTGTTTAATGTATTTTTCTGTCCACAGTGTTTCGACAGGGGGACATAGGCACCAGCTGGTATGCAGTCCTGTCTGGTTCTCTGGATGTCAAAGTGTCAGAAACTGCCAACCACCAGGTAAGAGAGTTTAAGTCAGATTGGAGCTTCATACATAACTACTTGCTTAGTTTCACTTTGTGTCTGTTCTGTGTTGCCTGTAAATCACGTGAATCACAAATGAATGAATGAATGAATGATGAATTGAATTTTAAATCATGGACACTACGGGGTGCATTCGGTAATGTCCTTTCTATTTTTATGAAGATGGATTCTTTTTCATGGCTGCCATTTTCCTCTTGTATTATTTCTTTTATCATAACATTGTCTGTCAGGATCCTGGCTGCTCTGCTGTACAAGTGCTCCTCGTGTCAGCTGGTTCCTGTGCGACTCTCTTCCATGCTGACCAGTACAGTCCCAGTACATGAGCTCATGCCTGTCTCCCTGCTTAAATATGCCAGAGCAAAGCTGCCACAGCACAGAAGACAAGTCCATTGAGAATTGTGCTTTCCGCTGCATGTCATCCCCTTTATGACAGAGTGTGGAAATAGGGTCATTCTGCACAGAAAAGAGAGAGAGAGAGAGAGAGAGAGAGAGAGAGAGAGAGAGAGAGAGAGAGAGAGAGAGAGAGAGAGAGAGAGAGAGAGAGAGAGGATTTGTTCCCAGTTTAAAGACGGAGATAAGAAGCCCCTCTATTGTGAAACGTCCTTTTCATGTACAGTATGTAGCTCTAAAGTGCCATTGGTGGCCCAGTTTCTGTGGCTATATTTAAAATGTCACTTTGGACAGCTGAAAAGGTTTCTATAGCAGTAGAATACTAGTCTAAACCAGAGGGGGGTGTCCAATTATATACAGCACCCAGAGATATTTTCCTTCGTTTACCAGTGCCTCATATTTGAATCTATTTGCATCATTTACCATATATTAATCTGTCTGCTCTTCATGTTTGTCTGTTTTTATAAAGCGAACCTTTTGATATATCTCTTAGCTACTGCTGTGTTGTGTTTACGTTTAGTGTGACGATTAGTCAGAAAATGAATCAACACATGTTGATAACCAATTCATTGTTTTCGTCATCTTTCGTCTTAACATGTTAGTAAATTTGTGGGTTTTGGACTGTTAGTCCAAAAACCCACAAAGCAAGACACTTGATGACATCACCCTGGGCTCTTGGAAACTGCGATTGGCATTTGAAGTGTTTTCTGATCTTATACAGACCCAACAATAAATCATAAATGTAATGCAGTTCAGTTGATGCCCCGGCAGTGTCACAGCAGTATATTTGACCATTACTCCTGCGTGGAAGGACTCATTTTAGCTTATTTAAGCACATTATTGACTCCCACATTAAGTGCTCTAACAAGCAGTATTTGAAACTTTGTATGTGTGCAGGATGCAGTCACTATCTGCACACTGGGGATCGGGACAGCGTTCGGGGAGTCCATCCTGGACAACACACCACGCCACGCTACCATTGTCAGCAGAGAGACCAGCGAGCTGCTCCGTATCGAGCAGAGGGAATTCAAGAGCCTCTGGGAGGTGAGACACAAACCGTATGAGCTGGAACTGCATGATTCACCATGAACTCTGTCTGAGTAGCGTGCCTAAAGCTTTCCATCTTGGAAAATTTTCAGACAACTTTCCACTGTAATTGTGCTTTTAACCACAAGAGGGCTGTCCACCATAACAGTGCCTTCTGCTCCACCTATTAGACACGCACCTCAGGTGAGAGAGAGAGAGAGAGGGTGTACAGGATGTCTGTTGTTTTCAGAGCTTCCTGTGGTTTTTAATGCATTATTAACAGGACAAAGTGATGAGGCACTAAGAGCAAATTACAGTATGTATTATATGTTTAGTGCAGGCACTGGCAGTGTGATGGGAATCTAAAACTGCTAAGTGCAGGGATCCCTTGTGTCAACACATTCTGATTGTGTTACAGTAGTAAAGAAGAGGTTAGAAAGACACCTCAAAATGGACTATTTTGATAAAGAATGAGAATGATTTTTTATTACAACAAACGAGTAAAAATGATCTGTATTCATGAATATGTGACATATAGCGATTGGCGATAGTGTTGGGATTAACTTGCAGTACATATGGATCACATAAAAATGCAAAAACAGTGCAGACAGATGCTGCAGCTCTCCTTTTGGGCTTAATCGTGAAAAGGTCATGACACTGGGAGTATTGATATTCCTGGCTGATATTGGTATGCTGCAGATATAACTTCCATCAATAAAACACATCTCACCTAGAAGGGGAATTATGATTTAGATGACCAGAATATAAAAAGTCACAGTCTGCAGATATATCCGATATTGCAAACAGAGACTGTATCATACAAGTTGGAAGAATCAGCACTCAGCATCAGTAACATGGATCTGACCCGGATGCTGGCGTCTTCTTTGAGAGTTGGCGTTGTAGTATTTGCCTCTTCGTGGGCCTCCTCGTCGAGCGTGGACCAGTTTACTGTAGCTTCACAGTCGGCACCTAAAGACTACACGTGGCTGCCCTGTTGTTTGGTCTTTTATTTTGTGATGTCAAATCCAAATTAGTGAGATTCTAAATCAATTTAGTTTTTCTCGGTTGCTGTTGCTATTATACTGGCGGGATAAATGACTCAAATCTAAAATGGGTTGGTCTGAAGTAGCTACATTACTCATAAGTGTGGTTTGGGCGTAACGTGCAATAAACCAATCAGAGTGTTATCTCACATTTCCCATTAAAAGCAGGCACGCTTGTTCCGTGGTAGATTGCTATTATAATGGCGGATTTGCCTAGGCGCACGCTCGTAATACATCCATGGGCGCACGCCAGGAGCGGTTCACAGCCGAGGAGACCGACGTTTGCTATTGATTTTTAATTATAAAGAAATGTCACAAAAACATACTTTCCAATGTTTTGGGCTCACTCACTGAAACACTCTACATTACGGCCAAGCTTAAAATAGCCCTTAAAATAGCATCTGAATAACACGCCACTGACTTTAGACTAGCGCCACTGACTTTAGACTAGGTTTTTCCTGGTCTGTGGCGGACTTGTTTTCTGAAACTGCAAAATAGCACTAAGGAACGTTTGCGCCGGAACACGCCTCCTCTTTTTGCTGAACCGTCCCCGGGAGCGCAAGTTCATTCCCTAATTTACTGACGTGAGTCTGTGGAGGGAAAAGTCCGCTGAGCGTCGGTGCAAAATAGGAATGATACATGCTTCGGTGTACAAAGGCAATTGCGCTGAGTGCAAGATAGGGCCCTTACTCCCTTAATGTAATAATCTTTAAAAGATTTTTATTTAAATAAATGTCTGTTAAGTCACTATTGCCGAAAGAGTTAACACAATGGTGATTGAGCCTATGGTCCATTGATTTTATTCATTTGCAGTATTACCAACTAGGTGTTTGTGGTGACTTTCCGGGGGAAAATCACAAGCGGTGCACAGTTAGTGATGCGTTTTTCATCACCTAGAAGTGGTTGGTCCACAAGAGAGGGTAGCGATATTTTTTTTTCCCACTATGGCCACGCCAAGACCCGCCCTTCAATAGCTACTATTGGCCAGACATCCATGCGCAAAGCAAACTTAAAGTGATGGTTCGGAGTAATTTCACCCTAGGGTCCTTTGCACCATGACCTCGAGCCAAACATGCCCCCAGAAGCTTTTTTCACCTGGGTCTAACATTGGGAGAGTTAGCGTAGTGTAGCGTTATCAGCTGAATAGCTTAGCGCAGGGGCTAATGGACCCACGTTTGTATCTCGTAAATGACCCCACTAATAATGCCCGAAATGATACCAAATGTCTACACTAGTACATATAGGTTATGTACTCATAAAACGATGGATTGGAAAGTTTGTAAGTACACCAGAAGTTTATGAACACTTGCCTGCTCTCTTCTACTAGCTGCTGCTGCTGCTGCTACCTGCAGTTAGACGAGTGCTTAGGGCCGTCTACAAATTACTACACCGAAAAGAGATACAACAAAAATATTTATTAATTTAATGATTAAATAAGGTAATGTCTCCAAACTTACCTCAATTATTACTTGTCTCCTGCTAGTTATACTACTTAGCGCTTACTTAAAAAAAAAAGTTAAATTAAAAAATATTTTTGTTGCATCTCTTTTCGGTTTGTATTTAAGCGGCCATATGTACCTCGTCTTACAGCAACAACAACAACAGCAGAGAGCAGAAGCCAGCAGGCAAGTGTTATTTACATAAACTTCTGGTGTACTAAAACTTTCAATCATCGCTGGTAGCATAACCTATATGTACGCAGATAATGACGTTGGTATAATTTCGGGCATTATTAGTAGGGTCATTTGAATTTCGCGATGAGGTCCGCCCCTAGGCTATTCAGCTGATAACGCTTTCTAATGATAGACCCAGGTAAAAAAGCGTTTTTGCTGGAGGTATTTGCAAGGAATCTAGAAGTAAATTACTCTGAACCATCACTTTGACCTGATTTGTTCCGGTCCAATCACCTGACCAATGGGCTATCCTAACCTTAAAGGTCCCATGGCATGAAAATGTCACTTTATGAGGTTTTTTAACATTAATATGCGTTCCCCCAGCCTGCCTATGGTCCCCCAGTGGCTAGAAATGGTGATAGGTGTAAACCGAGCCCTGGGTATCCTGCTCTGTCTTTGAGAAAATGAAAGCTCAGATGGGCCAATCTGGAATCTTCTCCTTATGAGGTCATAAGGAGCAAGGTTACCTCCCCTTTCTCTGCTTTGCCCGCCCAGAGAATTTGGCCCACCCATGAGAGAGAGGCATCATGGCTTTCAAACGAGCAAAGTGGCAGTTGGTCAAGGCCACACCTCCACCCTCCACCTTGCCCCCCCTCTCTCCTCCTCAGTAGCTACAGACACAGAAATGGCAAATACTAAGGAAAGCTCATTGTGGGACTGGCTCTAGTGGCTGTAATTCTGCACCAAGGCTGAATTTCAGGAAAGAGACTTCAGATACAGTATTAGGGGACCGCTAAGGTCTATATAAAAGCATCCAAAGAGCACCATGTCATGGGACCTTTAACCACTCGAGGGGAAATGCCTAACCCCAACCAACTGAGCTGCTTCATAGGGTGGGTCTTGGTGTGGCCATAGTGGGATTCGTAATTTTGCGAGAGGGTAGACAGAGCTAACACAACAGACTCGCTCTTCAACTCACTTGTGTGTGAAGCGGCGTACTGTTTTTTTCCGGTCTCTGCTAGCCCTGCGGTTACTATGGCCAAACAAAAGAGTCCTGACTGCAGACTATTTTTACAGTCACTGCTACAGACAAATAAACTTGAATAACAGTTGAAAGGGAAGGTGAGATCCAAAAAAAACACCTGCAAAAACTGCAGTTTACCAAAGGTGCCGCCAAAAAGGAACAAAACAGAGCTCTTTGAGATTGTAACTTTTTGCACACTATTGACTAGAAATGCTGCCGGTTGATCTTACAACACAGATTTTACACATCAGAGTCTGCTGAATACATTCAGGAAAAGTTGCATAATGCCTTTTGTGGCTCCAGGGGAAGCTGTGTGAAGTCTGATAAATGTCCTTAAAGTGTTCATATTATGCTTATTTTCAGGTACATCATTGTATTTAGAGGTTATATCAGAGTAGGTTTACATGGTTTAATTTTAAAAAAACACCATATTTTTGTTGTACTGCACATTGCTGCAGCTCCTCTTTTCACCCTGTGTGTTGAGCTCTCTGTTTTAGCTACAGAGTGAGGCGTCTCACTTCTATTCCATCTTTGTTGGGAGTCGCACATGCGCAGTAGCTAGGTAAGGACTACTAGCCAGTCAGAAGCAGAGTATGAGGGCGTGCCACGCTAGCAGCTAGGCGAGCAGAGCTGTTTGGAGCAGTTTGTGAACAGTGTTTTCTGTTGGAGATGGTAAGTCCCTTTGGGGTGGACTTTGGGCTTTTTCACTTTTCACTATAACCTGCACAAAAAAGATATATGACACAATAAAGGAAAGGGAAAAGGCCAAAAAGCATAATATGAGCACTTTAAGTGATGTCAGTTGAGTCGGCGTCCGTTGGGACTACAAATTTGAGAATGAAAACAATCTGTTGGTGTGGAGTTTGAAAGAAGTGAGTTGACCAGACCTCTGAAGCCCGCCCCTCATCTCTGCTTCGAGGCTAGTGGCCCAAGGCTACATTAGCCGCTACTGGCAAAACACACCTTCGACCGAACTGTCGGTGGTCGAGTTGCGTTGTGGGTAATGGAGGCGCCAGGTTTTGGCAAGGAGGAAGAATGCATGGAATAAAAAAAAGGTGATACCTGGTTGTGCTGCATCAATTTTGATCTCTTTTTATTTTTACTTCTTTTTACTGTCCATTGTGAGTCTGCCAATGTTACAGGAGTGCAATGTTAAATCAATGGAGTACTTTTTAAAATGTTTTTTAAGTGTAGGCTTTTGTTTCTACTAGCTACAGTAATGTGGAACAGAGTTTCCCCTCAGTGATGTAGTTAAGTATATCACACTTTAACTACAGCTCTGATGAGTCACTGTGGACAGATATCCACACAGACTTTCAGTGTTTTAAATATTTATTGAATCATGCGGCATGTTTTGGTCTGGGTTTCTAGTAGCTGACCTTGTCCATGTGTTATACACGGGTAAACATTTTTAGAAGCTCAAGCCTGGGTAGCTCACCTGGTAGAGCGCGCGCCCATATACAGAGGCTTAGTCGTCGACTCAGTGGCCGTGGGTTCGGTTTCTGACCTGCGGCCCTTTGCTGAATGTCATTCCCCCCTCTCTCTCCCCTTTCATGGCTCAGCTGTCCTGTCACAAATAAAGGCCTAAAATGCCCCAAAAAGAATCTTAAAAACAAAAAAAATGAGGCATTGTTTTTCCTGTTGACAATTTCTCTAAAAATAAATGCTATTTTGATTCAATTTTGTGCTCTCGGTGTCATTATAAAACAGATTTATCGATCCATTGTTGCAATTTATGAAAAAAAGAATGACCCCCTTCAGTACTGTTATTACTAGATAAATAGATATTGGGTTTAATAAAAGGTGATATCTCCATTTAATGGCACAGGAGGATATAAAAGTGAGATAAGACAACAATTGGTCATTGAAGCGTGTGTGCCATCTTGTTATTGGGCTTTTAGTGTGTTTGTTTGTCAACTAAGTGCACTTAGTCTCCCTATCTGCTGTCTATTTTAGGACCGTAGCCATAAAGCATAAAACATAGCCCGAGGAATGAATCTTTTGAATCCTATTCAGCTCATAGTAAGTGTGTGTGTGTGTGTGTGTGTGTGTGAGAGAGAGAGAGACAAGGACTAGAAAGCCAAAGCATGAATGCAGTCATGTTTTTGATGAAAGGATGAAAGAAAAAAAGCGCTGCTCCATAATTGTAACACCCAGTGAAAGTGGGATGAATAAATAAACACGGAGTAAATGTTGAACAGCGTGTTGTTTCTGGCCCATAGGTGTAAACATACAGCATATCAAACAGTGGATTGGTTGGCCTGGCCTGTACAGGCTGGTATTGCAAGTCTTTCTCTCTTTCTTTCCCTTTTCACCTGCTCTGCACTTCTCCTGCCCACTTCCTCTCTCCTCTGTTGGCCATGTTGCATCTCTTGCCAGCCTCCTTCCTATCCTCCCTCCCTCCCTCACTGTTCCTTTCTTTCCCTCTTCTGCTTCCTTTCTATGTCTCTTTCCCTCCCATTTTTCTCCTCCTCCACTAGAGTGGCTCAGTCGTACAGAGACTCAGATCACCGTGGTAACCTGTGAGAGAAAAGTGGTTTGGTTCTTGGCTGGATCACAGCGAGAGAGGGAGAGGGAGAGACTGAGAAAGACACTGGGGCGACTGTGTGTGTGTGAGAGAGAGAGAGAGAGAGAGAGAGAGAGAGAGAGAGACAAGCTTGTTTTGAGCAGGATGCTATCCAGTGGCTTGTGTGTGTGAGTTGTAAAGGAGTAGAGGGCAGCTCTCTGGGGTTCCAATCCCTCCAGCATTAGGCGTCTGAGTGTGTTACATCAGGTGAGTGTGTCGCCTCGACTGTACCACGGCGTAGTCTGTGGTGTGCATGGGGGCCGGATAGTATTGTCATGTTTTCTTGTATTTCTTTTCAGTTTTCACAAAAGGAAGTTGTTTGGCAATTTTGGTCCTGGTTATGTTAGTCTGTGTGCAAGAAAAACATCGACAGGGATGTGGGTGTATCTTTAGGTCAAACAGATGCTCTCTCTGTCTCTTTTTTTTTTTTTTTTTTTGTTTTTTTTTTTTTTTTTTTTTTTTTTTTTTTTTTTTTTTTTTTTTTTTTT
Organism: Perca fluviatilis; assembly: GCF_010015445.1. Lineage (NCBI taxonomy): Eukaryota > Metazoa > Chordata > Actinopteri > Perciformes > Percidae > Perca > Perca fluviatilis. The sequence goes on along the minus strand of NC_053122.1, from coordinate 28,060,865 downwards.
TTTTTTTTTTTTTTTTTTTTTTTTTTCTGTATGTATATTATAAAGACTAATGGCACATTTGCTATAGAAATGCTAATACAGTTTATTATTCTTAACCTCTGTAAGAGCAGCATCTGTACATATTTAGCAGCATTGGATGCTCTCTTACCCTGGTTTGAATGCTGCTGTTGTGTGTGTGTGTCTGTGTGTGTCTGTGTGTGTGTGTGTTATGTAATGTTAGTTGTTCTGCATGTAAATGATCTTGGTTGTACAAAGGGCTTTGTTTTGAGGAGCATTTGCACTTGTGTGTTTAAAATTAACTGTGTGTGTGTGTGTGTGTGTGAGAAAGTAATGGGTTTTGATGTTGAACAGATGATGATGTCTTATAAGCGATACATCATAACAGTAGAGATGTAAATGTTGACACAGATTGACAGATTCTGATATGTGTGTGTATGTGTATTTTATCTTGTAGAAGTATCGTCAGAGCTTGGCTGGACTGTTGGCCCCTCCTTATGGAGCTATGGAGAGTGGATCCAACAATGACAGTGAGCGCACGCATACACACACACACACACACACACACACACACACACACACACACACACACACACACACACACACACACACACACTAGTGAAATGAAAGAAACAGTATGTGTGTGTATAGTTCAACATAAAACAATAAAAATAGTAACGTGGCATTGTGAAACAGAGGTCCGATAATGAATAGGTTGTATTCATAAGTGAGTATAATATGGTAAAATAAGTTTTATAACTTTTAAAGGAAGAAGGAGCACTTTATTTTTGTCTTTTTCTTTTATAGAGTGAAGACTTTGTTGAACATCTTTCATTCAAGTATTCCTGCTTCCTTCTATAGATGTCATACTCGTTTCCCACCTGCTGTTTATCAGAATATCTTGTGCAGTAAAACATGCCTCCCTGCATGATTTAGCATCCAAGCCACACAATGAATAGGTTGTGTTTCCGCAGCCTTTAAAAATCTTTAATTGAACCAGCTTGACGACCGTGTTTTTTTCCTCCTCAGGACTCGCAGACAAAGACAACATGAACTCGGACTCTGCAAACAAAGCTCACAACAACAAGGTAAATACTCTCTCTGGCTCACTGCTTGGAACCTCCAGGTCTGTTTCGGATTTGTGGAGGAAGTAGGAAGGAACTTAATCCTTTAAACAAACTGCCAGCACGTTTCGGAGAGCTGTGCCCTTCCTCGCGGCACACAAAGCATGAATGAAGCAAACTCCCGGTCAATATGCTGTGGGCCAGGCAATCTCAGTTTATCTTGGATTCCTGTTCGCCTCACTACTTATGTCAGAATATCTGGGTGGACTGGGCATTCAGGGTTGAGAAAAAAAAAAGTATATTTTAGCTAGAGCTGCACAATTAATCGCAATTTTATCTATATCGCAAAATGGACTAGTGCAATATCCAAATCGCAGGGGGGCTCAATATTTGTTAAACCCAAAATATGTGTCAAAACATTCTAAAATAAAGTATCGTGGTGCTGCCCGGCCTACCAATCGTATCCTACAGACTAAAGAAAAAAGCTTTGTTTGGTACAGATCCTCGCAAAAAATCACACTTCAATCATTTATTTTTTTATACTTTTCAATGAAAATGAGAATAATGATACAAAAATGATCATTCCCTGCAATATCGTGAATCATATTGCAATAATCGCAATTAGATATTTTCCTAATATCGTGCAGCCCTAGTTTTAGCCTTTAAATAGATTTGATAGAGCTGGCCAGTAGACGAGTGGTTTTTTTTTTGTGTTTGAAGAAAATGCTGTCGGTATAATTTGAAATCTAAAGGTACTTCATTCTTAACGAAAAACAAAGACGCCGTTCTCTTTGTTGTAATCAGCGCAAAGAGAAGATGGGGAACCAGACCGCAGTGTCATAACATTGTGCACTGCTGCATACTTTCATGTTGGTGAATGAATCCAAATGCCAGAATGAATTTTGGAGGTGTGTGCGTTCTGAGAAGAGATGGGGATGACTCACAGCTGTGATCCTCTGTAGTTGTGCTAATGCAAGCTAATGCATGCACATAGAAAAAAAGATCCCATCTGCCCAATTAGCGGGCCTTTCTTTGTTGTTTTCAACAGCAGCTGTGTGTGTGTGTATACACATCTGTCCTTTACCTCTCTTTGTAAGGTGCAGGTGTGATCTGTAGAGGATGTGTTTGCGTATATGCTCTGTGTTTTTTGATACTGTTTTACTGGTATGAGCACTCTATAGTGCTGTGCTGTATGTTAAAGGTATGTGTTAGTAGTGTTTTAAGTATTTAATAAGCTAAAATCAATGTCTTAATTCATAAATGTGTCCTCATTGGTGCAAAATGACCTCTGCCAATGATCTGACTTGATGCGAAGAATTTCTTATCTGTATTTACATTGGACGGGCAAGTCCAAGGAGGCTTCCATGTCGTTCCGCTATTTTGAAAAACTATAATCGCTGTGTAAGGGACATAAAGCACTAGCCTACCTGTCTAGCTAATCCACAACGCGTTTTCGTTCAGGGCCAGCGTCACGTGACTGAAACCAGCTGAAGAGAGAGGCGCTTGTCAACGCCCCGGCAAATTTGAAAGCCTGCACTGCACTTTAGTTCATAATGGAGTGTCATATTTACGCCGAGCCACAGAGAAGGAATCCTCGTCGCCATAAAAGGCAAAAAATTGGAAGACCTGTTGTCATAGCTTCTTGGTACATAACGGCTACCGTAGTTGCAACACGCATTTGAAAATGCGAGGCGCTAGAGAGCACTGTTCGTTTCAATGCAAAATACAATTTCACCTTTTTAAAAGAACTGACATCCACGTTACAGCACATGTGTGGCATGTGTTGACTCTTGGATTACAGTTAACAAACTAGTTCACCAAACTAGCCCGCTGTTCCTGTGTGCTCTGTAGATCTCTTCGGAGAAGCTGCAGAGAGCGGGGAAGGTTCTCCGCAACGTCATCCTGTCCAGAGCCCCACACATGATCCGAGACAGGAAGTACCACCTCAAGACATACAGGTGGGGGCATGTTTTTCTACAGTTCCAACTGTGTGTTTACACAGAATAATGCATGCAACGGCTTCAGAAGCTAATTAAATGTTCTGTGGATGTAATTTGTGTGTGTGTGTGTATTGGCAGACAATGCTGTGTAGGCACAGAGCTGGTGGATTGGTTGGTGCTGCAGAGTGCCTGTGTTCTCACACGCTCCCATGCTGTTGGGATGTGGCAGACACTACTAGAAGAAGGGGTGCTCAACCACGGTAACTTACACTTTGGCTTTCTCTATTGCTTTCTCATAGTGGTGTATGCTGTTTAGTTTCACTTCATGCGCTGCGCAGTTGTCATAAAATACTAAGGGCCCTATCTTGCACCTGGCGCAAAGCCCGACCCAAAGCCCGACCCAAAGCCCAACCCAAAGCCCAACGCAAGTGTCTTTACTATTAAAAACCGTCCAGCGCCACGTCGTTTAAATAACAAATGCACCTGCGCCCATCTGTGCACCCATGGGCGTGCTGGTCTTACAGGGCGCTTACTTTCACTTCACGCACTAGCAGATCAGTTTCTTCTCTCCTTCCTGCTCATCATAATAGCAATGCGCCAAGGTACAAACGCGCCTGGCATTTAAAGGGAATGGGAGATGACACACTGATTGGTTTATTGCATGTTACGCCCAAAACACACCTACGAATTAATGAAGACACTAAGTACAACCCTTTTGAACCATGCGCCCGGCGCACGGACCCTTTTTTCCGCCGTCAAACTAGCAAAAGTGCATTCGTACACGCCCTACAGGCACCTGCGCCCGGCTCTTCACGCCGTGCGCTTACATCGTTAAAATAGGGCCCTAAACCTCTATTGGAAAACAGCCAAAAAGTGTCTCTGTTTGACTCTGAGTTGGAGTGGTGGTTTTACTAAATCTGAACGTCAATCGCAGTGAAAGTGTTAGTTTGAATACCAGCATTGGAAAGAAATGAGGGGTTTTGAAGCAGCAACATAAAATATAGATTACATCTCGATCTCGGATCCACACACTTCAAAGAAGCTGTCTAAATTTGTCTTCTGAGATAAAAAAAACAACTGGGATTGCTCAGAATCAGTAGGCACGTACAGTATGTGTGCTTATACGCGTACGCTTGTGTCATTGTTTTTTTTGACCATGTGTGTTTGTCTGCTCTTCAGTGGACCAGGACCTGGGTTTCCAGGACAAGTACCTGTTCTACCGTTTTCTTGACGATGAGGATCAGGACACGCCGTTGCCTGGTGAGGAGGAGAAGAGGGAGAGTGAGGAAGAGCTGCCAGAGACCGTCCTGTTCCTCGCTCAGATTGGCCCTGACGCACTGCTGCGCATGATCCTCAGGAAATCGTCAGTAACAGTGAATAATATGGCATGAACTTGACACTGGCAACACATTACTAGTTACATATCTATTATTTTCAAGTAAATCAAGGAAGCTTATTTAATCATTTCCCTTTTCTGCAACTTTTAATATGTAATGTGCTACTTTACTGCAGTCTTTTTTTTTAATCTTCATATTTCAATGATGCTGCTGAGTTGGCATACGGAACCAAATGTAATCCAAAACCAATATTTGTAACATACTATCCGGTAGGAAACAATCCAATCCCGTTGTTTTGTGGTTCGTATCCTATAATCTGCTGGCTTGAGCTGTGTGACTCTGAAAGCTGTGGCGAGCTCTCGGAGAACAAAGCGACACGACGCAGGGTTCGGTTCACAACGTTCTAAAGGTTTAATGGGACACACAAGGATATATACATTTTCTAACAATGGCTCCATTCACTCAGATGACGTGAGAGTAGAAAGATAAGAGAGAGGCTCCATAAGAAAGGAGGATTGGTTCAAGGTTGGTTCACGCAGATCCATCTTCATGACAAGAAATGGTGTTCCAATTTATGATTCAAATTAAAACAGATGAGAGAGGCTTTGTTCAGATGTTCTACCGAATGGAAAGCAACATATTCAAAGCACTATCATAACATAATATGAGCAAATCATCTGTAGTGACTACTTTCCAATCAGCAATATTATTTTTAGCTTTTGGGTTTGTCATTGTTACTAATTTTTAGGGCTGCTCCCTCTTAGTCGATTAGTCGACTAATCGGTCGTTTTGGTCTTAGTCAACTTAGATTTCTTTAGTCGATTAGTCATGTTTGATGCTTTTTTTCATGCTGAATGACTTATTTCCAAGAAACGTATGAGCACCTCTCTGGTAAACGCAAGAATTAAAGTGGTGCTTTTGCATGACTCTTTGCGGAGAAACTCAGATTTACAGATCTGTCGATTAAATCAACTAATCGATTAGTCGATACAATTGAATGAGCGTTAGTCGACTAACAATTTCTTCAATCAAGCAGAGCCCTACTAATTTTCCTGCAGTGTAATAAGAGGTGAAGCATGCATGAAATGTTCATCTTGAGAAAGCTCTCTGTGTGTGTGTGTGTGTGTGTGTGTGTGTGTGTGTGTGTGTGTGTGTGTGTGTGTGTGTGTGTGTGTGTGTGTGTGTGTGTGTGTGTGTGTGTGTGTGTGTGTTTTGTGTTTGTGTAGGCCTGGTCAGAGGACAGGGGATGACCTAGAGATCATCTATGATGAGCTGCTTCACATCAAGGCCTTAGCTCACCTCTCCAACACTGTGAGTAAGCCGGTCCACTTTTCTTTTAAAGGGGCAGTTCACTGTGCCACGTGTATGTTTAAACATTAAAACATGATTCAAAAAATCATGCCAACAATTATTATTTTATTTGCTTAGTATTCTATGCAAAAAACGGTATGTATAAAGGCTTTAGGCCACTCTGCACGTTATTGTAGGACCGGTTTAATATGCAACTTCATTTTATACAATACATGTAGTAGGAGGTCCCTGCTCCGTCTCTCTTTCAGTTAAGGGGTCCCCTGGTGTAGAGGAGCAGGGGTGTAGTGCTGCGCATGGTTAAATTGTGGCTCGAAGGTTTTGTAACCACTTTTCCTATGGTGCAAGTTTACATACTATTAGTCAACTTTAACAATAAAATGAAAGGATGTTTTGTTGCCTTGTCATCTTAACTAGTTAACAGTTGCCAACTTTTAAGGTGGAATGAGTTCTTGCATGTTATTCAATGCATACGCTGACATTGTCAATTAATCAACACAACTTAAAGTGATGGTTCGGAGTAATTCACCCTAGGGTCCTTTGCACCATGACCTCGAGCCAAACACCCCCCCAGAAGCTTTTTTCACCTGGGTCTAACATTGGGAGAGTTAGCTAGAGTAGCGTTATCAGCTGAATGGGCTAATGGACCCACGTTTGTATCTCGTAAATTACCCCACTAATAATGCCCGAAATGATACCAAACGTCTACAAGTAGTACAAATAGGTTATGCTCTCATAAAAGGATGGATTGGAAAGTTTGTAAGTACACCAGAAGTTTATGTAAATAACACTTGCCTGCTGGCTTCTGCTCTCTGCTGTTGTTGCTGCTGTAAGACGAGTGCTTAGGGCCGTCTACAAATTACAACACCGAAAAGAGATGCTTAATCCAATATGACTTGAGCGCTGTACTCTGGTTTTTAGGTGAAGAGGGAACTGGCGAGCGTCGTGATCTTCGAGTCACATGCAAAAGCTGGAACAGTGTGTGAGTTTTCACTTTGTCCACTTGGTTCCTAGAATGCATTTTTTTGTTTGTATACATAGTGTGCAGCATGGGTTTGAGCCCTGCTTATTTTTCTCTTTGCCTATATTTTACATTTTGGAAACTTGGCACCTCTAAAAGTATGCCAAATGATCTATTAGCAGTTATTGTTTGGAATGTATCCATGGATGTACTGACAATCACTGGATTAGTTTGCTACCAAATCTACCAAATGTGATGATTCTCAAGCTCTGGAGTTGTAAGGAACGTTTTTATTCTATCATTTCTAAGCGGATGTATTCGCAATGGACACAAGAGATGGTCACAATCAAACTAAGAGTATGTGTATCATGTCTGTGTGTTCAGATTTCACAGTTATAGCTCAAAGACAGAGTATTGACGCAAATTGTAGCTCACGTCTCTCCCGTGGCTCCCCTGGGGATGTATGTGGGGGTGATGTATGTTTGTCCTCTTTATCTTCCAGTGTTCAACCAAGGAGAGGAGGGCACATCATGGTACATCATCCAGAAGGGCTCTGTCAATGTGGTTATCTACGGCAAGGTATGTGTGTGTGCGCTTGAATGCATTCATGCCATTGCTTATATTTCTTTCTTTGACACATGCAAATTTCTGCTTCATTTGATGATGTGTCATCCGTATGTAATGGATTGAAATGTGTAGCTGATCGTGTCTTTATGGAGCAGACCAGCAATAACTGCCCTGCGGGGCTGAAAAACAGTGGAGTTGGGCTAACTCTGCACAGCTAACCATGACTCATCACTATGATTAAATGGCTTAAGGGATTGTGTGCATACAAAATTTCACACCACACACTGATCTACATCCACTGCACAGTTAGATGTACTGCACATGCTCATGTACACACACACACACACACACACACACACACACACACACACACACACACACACACACACACACACACACACACACACACACACACACACACACACAGATGACTCATCTCGGTCCTGTGTGGTCTTGCTCCTTTCTGGGTTTTTCTTCAGGGCTTAAGATGACTAGTAAACTGTGTTTGAGCTTGCGTGTTTGTTTATTGGCGTGCATTCATGCGTGTGTATGTGTGTCTCAGGGTGTGGTGTGTACGCTCCACGAGGGTGACGACTTTGGGAAGTTGGCCCTGGTTACAGATTCACCTCGTGCCGCCTCCATCGTCCTGAGAGAGGACAACTGTCACTTCCTTCGTGTGGATAAGGAAGACTTCAACAGGATACTCAGGGTAGGCAGACCAGAGATGGACACGTGTCCTCTGATGGGATACAAGTGTAGTCACACGAGCACCATGTGACCACCTTCGAACAAATACTGTTGTATATTCACAAAGTCACTGCTAAGCCAACATTCTTTAAGCTCAGTTAACAATGAGATGCATTTGATCAAACGCTATCTGAATTCATTAATTTAGGCTGTCTAAAGCAGTGGTTTTCCAACCTTTTTTGGTCTGAGGTACCCCCACTGCCCTGTTAGATGAACCCATGTACCCCTTCATTCATTCCCAATGTGTTCCAAATGTATAACACTTATCAATTATATAAAGGTTGTTCATACAACTGAACTGTCAATAATTAGGTTGGCTTGGTCAACACTCGTACTACTACTACTTGGAAGTGAAGCTGAATGTTTCAACCGTTTATCCATTACTTTTAGTCAACTATTTGAAATGTTTAGTCAGACCTTTTAACCATAGCTATTTATTTCTCCCATTTATGTAATCATTTCTTACTTACCTGTTTAACGTTCCTGTGTTCAGGTGCTACAGCTAATATATTAATACAAAAAAAAAATGTATTCTTTTTTGGGCTTTTCTGCCTTTTTAATCGACAGGACAGCTAGGTGAGAAAGGGGGAAGACATACAGGAAATCGTCACACGTCGGATTTGAACCCTGGACCTCTGTGTCGAGGCATAAACCTCTCAGTATATGTGTGCCCGCTTTACCCACTGATCCAACTCGGCCACTAGCTAATATATTCTTTTGATCAAATCATAATTGCTTCTTTTTTTTTTTTTATTCTGCTCTACAATCTTTCCAAGAAGTACCCGCTGTGGTACAAGTACCTCTGGTTGGGAATCACTGCCATACTGGTACTATATGCCCGGTGATGCTGCCTGGCTAATGTTTGTCTCCCTCCTCTGGTAGTGGAGCTGTGTTACATTTTAAAAAGCCACATATTTGTTTTGCATTTGACATGGAGTGATATTACTGACTTTGTACATGCATCTCGTTGTGTTTCTTAGGATGTGGAAGCCAACACAGTGCGTTTGAAAGAGCATGAACAAGCTGTGCTGGTGTTAGAAAAGAGTCCTCGCGCCTCCACCCTGGGAAGCATCAAGTATGTGTGTGTGTTAGTGTGTCTCGCATGTACGTACTTTACAAGTGGACAGGAGAATGAATCTTTCTTACCTCACCTTTTGCAGGTACACTGTGATATCAGGAACGCCAGAGAAGATTCTCGAGCACTTCCTGGAGGCCATGAGGATGGACATACATCACAGTGAACCAGGTAGCCAAATCCATGCATTGTAATGAAAGAGGGATATGGATTATTAATGATGGATGGCATTTTCATAACCTTTCCGAACCTCTTGATTCTTTTGCACTCTATTTCCCTCCTTTCCCCTCTGACTCTCTTCCCTCTCGCCGTCTGTTTTTCTTCTCGTCTGTTAGACCCAGCAGTGGATGATTTTGTCCTCATGCACAGTATCTTCATGCCCAACAGCCAGCTGTGCCCTCTACTCATGGCACAATATCCTTTCTGCCTTCACTCTCTCTTTATGTACGATATTTCCTTTTTTATTTATACCGTCAGCGACACCTTGTCCGGTAGATACACTCTCAAAAGTAGAACTGGAGCCAGAATAGTATCATGACAACCCCACAAAAACCCCACAAAAATGGAAGGACATCGCTATTTGCTGCTTACTAAAGCAGTGCTACTGACAGCATCTTGGATTGTGCAACCTACGGGTTTTGGGTTTATGGTAGCGCTGAAGCAGCAGTTGATCATTCAGCACTAATGAACTGCCCACCTCCCTTCACACCATAGTAACAAGTTGTAATCCCAGCTGCTTTTATTTATTGTCTTAGTCATTGCAATGCAAGTGTTCAGCCGCGTGTGCTTTACCACTGCTGCACTGATGGTTATACATAATAAACAGCACCTTTAATTTGGTACCTAGTAGGGCAGTAATGTGGCTTGAGAAGGTTGAAATATCAGTTATATTTTCATTAGTTTAGTTTATTAGTGTAGTTGTTAGTTTATTTTAAATGTGTTAAAAAATATAAATAAGAACATTTCAGTACAGGCAAGAAAACCAGCACAAACAAAATCCTCAGCAAACCTCTTTCAAAATAAGTTACTGATTACATTTTTTTTCGGTCCTACCCCCTTTTTTATTTTTTTATACTTTAGTAAAATAAAAAATAAAACCATTTAATTTTAATTTATATGCATATATGTATGTATACACACATTCATATATGCATACAGTACTAGTCAAAAGTTTGGACACGCTTTGCTATTCAAGTCAATGAGAAAGCATTTACAAATTTTTGACTGGTACATACATACACGCACATACATATGCATACACATATACACACACACATGCTTATATACATACATACATACATACATATATACTTTTGTTTGTCTCCCTTTTTCATCTGTCAGTTCAATCAAATCGATCAATAAGCCATCCAAACATCCAAAAGTAAAGCAGATCCAATTGTAAACCGGATGACATGATGGATTTAGCCGCCATATGTTTGGTTTAGATTCATGCTGTGGTCGTACAGGTTTTGAGAATCGGATCACTGTCTGTCTGTTTGCTTACGGGATCCGAAATGTACGATCCACGTCTTTTGTATTCATCTTTAACCTTGTGTGCACCTACCATGCGGCGTCTCCGCCTGGCTCTGAACAGGAGAGGTTGGAGTATGCGCTCAACAGTAAGAGGAGGGCCCTCATTCTGGCCTTGCGCTGGGCTAAAACACAAACGTACCTGCTTCAGGAGGAGCCGTGTGCGATCTCTTTCCTTGAGGTGACCAAAAGCAAGCTTTTAAATGCAGTAAATGACATAACGTACACAGATCCTAAGCATGGTCTGAGTGTGGTTCTTCCTCTCTGTCTCTGTAGGAGTTGTATGGCAGCTTATCAAATGATTCTCGGGTGTTGAGAGCTTTGAAAGACTTTGTTCCTGACCTGGAGAAAGTCGTCAAATTACAGTACGTTTCCCTGCTCCTGCACGGTCAACTTTCTTTTTTTTTTCTTTTTTTTATGTACCAGCCACATTTATTGTATTTCTTTTTTTAAATTGTTTCTGCACTTACATTTGTAGTTCGGAAGAAGCCAAATCCATAAAAAAGGTACGTCTAGACTACTGTTTTCAACTAAATTGAATAGTTCATTTTAAATGTTATCATTGTGATGTGGATGCTGACTGTCTCGTGTAATCAACAGAAAACGCTAATACGACAGTTCAGCAACGGAGAGGAAAGGCTGCAGAAAAAACAGCCCATTAGGAATCATGATGACAGTAAGTTTGTGTGTGTGTGTGTGTGTGTGTGTGTGTGTGTGTGTGTGTGTGTGTGTACTCTGCTTGTGGCGAGCCCTGAAGAGCAAGATATTTATGTCCTCAGCAGATGAATTTCATATTTTGATAATCTTTTGTATTGTGTGGCTGGTAAGGGCTTCAGACTTTTAGTGATCTTTTGTTTGTTGTAGACAACTGCACCTTCATCTTGGACATAGTATAGTATTTCAGTGTTCCTTTTGTATGTGTGTCTAGTCCTATTGAAGGTGTACTGCGGTGATCACACATACACTACTATCCGGGTTGCCGTGGCAGCAACGGGAAAAGACGTGATCAGCGCTGTGGCTGACAAACTTGGCACCACTGATGAGCTCGTGTTGGTCCACCTCAGCTCTGCAAGTGGTAAGAAAACCGATTTATTTAGATATGAAAGAGCAGTTGACAGCAGCATTACCTACAGACCGATGACAGTGTAAGTGATTTCAGTCGCTTATACTAATGAATTCTCCCTGGAGACCTGATGAATACTGTTAGTTAACTGGGTATGCCATGTGTACTGTGTATGCAAGGAGCAGGATTTAAAGTTTCCTAAATGAAAATGGTGTCACTTAGGCTAGACTGCAGGCAAAAGTGGCCCAAATCAGAATTTTTGAATTGGGGTCAAGTGACCAGGTCAGACTTCTTCAGAAGTAGTGTGAACACTCAAATCTTTCCCAGATCAGATTTTTTCAAATCAGATTTAGACCACTTCCATATGTGGTCCCGAATCAGACCCAGGTCTGATTTTTTTCAATGCGGCCGCAGTGTGAACAACCAAGGCGGATTTGATGCGACTTTTACGTCAATCTACATCGACATTTGTCACAATTATGCGCCAGTAGGAGTTAAAATAAAATAAAAACTTGACTAGGCCTACAAAATGGAGACCAGTGATGGAGCAAGTCAATGGAGGGAGAGTGAGGTGTTAGACCTCATTAGTGTATGGGGAGATACTTCAATTAAATAAAAACTAGAAAGATCAAGCTCTCTTTCTCTTCATTCTTCTCCTCCTCAGCACCTGCTCATTAATGTTACGGCTGCCATTACACAAACATTTTGAAGTAAAAGCCAAAATGCCTACTTCCTCCATAACCTCCCTAACTTTAGTGCAACAGCGTGCTGCGTCTGATGTCATTGTTATTGTTCTTTTGCGCGTGCGGGTCAGTTCGAAACCGCTAACAGTTCACACTGGAATCTGATACAGGCCACATTTTGAAAGGTAATGTGAACAGCCAGTTAAAGGCAGGGTTGGTAATGTTGAAAAGCTAGCAAGATTTCAAAGTAGCATCTCCTCGGGTCTGGGTCTAACCCCTCCCCCTGCCCTGGGGGCTCCGACCCCCACGCAGACGTGCACGAGCACGGCTGCGTCGCTGCTTCAGAGCAGAGCGGAGAAAGGAGCACGGTTTTACCTCGAGGAGGCATCTCATTGGTTCTTTCCATAAGTTGTGGCGGTGTAAGGAACATTTCAAACAATATAGAAAAAAGTGCATATAGGAAATAGTTACCAACCCTGCCTTTTATGGTCTAAGTGTTGGGACGTATCTGGGTGGTGATTAAAAGTCAACTATCTCCATTTTTGTTACAGAAAAACAAATCCTGAAGCCTAATGACGTTTCAGTGTTTTCCACTCTGAGCATCAACGGCCGATTATTCGCCTGTCCTCGAGACCAGCTCAACAGTCTGGTAAGAGATTAATGTTCCCCCTGTTTACTTTGAACTTGTGAAGTTTTTTTTAATTTTTTTTATGAAAATGGAGCATTCTTTGTACTGTGATGGTGACGAGGTATGTACAGGAGTTCAAACAGTGATAAGTAAAGCACACCTCGCCATGCTTTATGGGAATCGTACGCACTACTACAATGGATCTTTGTCACGTGACATCGTTTGAAAGAAGCTACATGTGTATAAATGAATGTGATTGTAATACATTGATTCTTTGAATATGTGTGAACTGTACTCTGGTGTATTCTTTTTTTTTTTTTATGTGCTTATGATTTTGCATGTGTGAATGTGTGTCTCAGACTCCCCTTCCAGACCAGGAGGGTCCCTCTGCAGGCTCCATGTCAACCTTTGAGCTGATGAGCTCTAAAGACCTGGCTTACCAAATGACCATGTATGACTGGGAGCTCTTCAGCTGTATGCATGAGGTAGCACACGCTCGCACACGCTCGCACACACACATACACACACACACACACACACACACACACACACACACACACACACACACACACACACACACACACACACACACACACACACACACACACAAACAACTTCAATCAATCAAATTTATCTAAAGTGTAAACTCACCATAATACATGGTCTCAATGCACTTTACAATTAAAATAACACATAAATGGGCGCCTGGGTAGCTCTCCTGGTAGAGCGTGCGGCCGTGCGCCCATATACAGAGGCTTAGTGCTCGACGCAGCGGTCACGGGTTCGATTCCGACCTGCGGCCCTTTGCTGCATGTCGTTCCCCCCCCTCTCTCTCCCCTTTCATACCTAAAGCTGTGTAATAAAGGCCTAAAATGCCACTCAAAATAAATAAAAATAAAAAGAACACATAAATAACACACAGCAACAAAACAATTGAACAGCACTAAAACAGTAATAATAAAACAATACAAAACCAGCAACATAGGACAATGAGTTAAAAGGTTTGTTTGTAATGGACGCAGAAAGGATGGCTGCTATGGTTTGGCTGTAAGATAATGAGAAGAGGATTTAAAAAGATCAGCTGATTGAGCTTCTTTAACATGTAGTGGGAGGCCATTCCAAAAATGAGGGGCACGGTAGGAGAAGGCTCTATACCCAACAGATTTACTAGGGCAATGACCAGGAGACCAGCATCAAGGGAGCGGAGAGGGCGTGTCGGTGTATATGGTGTAATAAGCTCAGATAAAACTTCAGGCCAGAAGAGGAAGACAAGCATGTACGATGTTGCATAAAGCCTTATTTTACACTCTGAAATGAAGTTTCAGGTACGGAGTCCGACCAGACAAGTGTAACCCTTTTACAGCAAGTTGGCTTTGTGTAGGCCTTTCTTTCTACACTGGTGCTGCATCATTGTCCATGATAAAAAAAAAAAAAAGCCCTGCATGAGTAATACTTGATAGATACCATGTGACAGGGCCTGCCCACTGGATCAACTCCATACCTGCTCCCCTTAAACGTCTCCTCCCTTTTGTCCCCAGCATGAGCTGCTCTACCACACGTTTGGCCGGCAGAGCTTTAGAAGAACCACGGCTAATCTGGACCTGTTTCTGCGGAGGTTCAACCAGGTTCAGCTGTGGGTGGTCACTGAGGTGTGCCTCTGCGGACAGCTCAGCAAGAGAGTCCAGCTCCTCAAGAAGTTCATCAAGATCGCTGCACAGTGAGTGGGAGCTGCGGGGTGACCGTCACGCACTTCATACGCATGCTGCTCTGCACACATGCACTTGGGACGAGGAGTCTCACTTTACGTCTTTGCTTGCGTGTGTGCGTATTTGTCCATAGCTGTCGGGAGTTTAAGAACCTGAATTCATTCTTTGCCATCATTATGGGGATGAGCAACCCTGCAGTCAGCAGACTGAGCCAGACGTGGGAGGTAAACTTTGTCTAATCGATGTCTAGAGCTTCAGTGAACCTCGGCTGTATTGCACTATTGCTAAATTTAGCCATTGCTGCTACTATTCATGTCACTGATATGCTCCTGTTTTTCCTGGCAGAAACTCCCCACCAAGTTTAAGAAGTTCTATGCTGAGTTTGAGAGTATGATGGTGAGTTGCGTGAAATTCCATTCACCACAAATCTGGCAGCACAAATCTATAGATGGGTAGATAAAGGAAATGTATGCAGATAAATATCTTACATCCTGGGGCACCTGTACCTTTTAGGGATAATTAAGAAAATATGTTTGTTTTTTTGTAGTTTGGGTGAACAGAGTTCCAAATGTCTTAGAAATGAACACAGTTTATATGTTTGGTGACAGGACCCATCAAGAAACCACCGGTCCTACCGGCTCACTGTCACCAAACTGGAGCCGCCAATCATCCCCTTCATGCCCCTCCTTCTCAAAGGTACGACTCCGTGTAGAGAACATTACCACTCCAGTCACATGGGAAATGACCTCTGCGAGGAGGAACATGGCTGCCATTAAATTTCATTCATTTTCTCTACAGACATGACATTTACACATGAGGGCAACAAGACCTTCATTGACAATATGGTCAATTTTGAGAAAATGGTGAGTTTCTGTGCGTGTTGAATTTTAAGGATACGTTTTATGCGTCCTACCGTTCTTCACTCAAGTTTGATGTAATATCTAAAGAACCTATCTTTTCAGCGTATTATAGCGAACACAATTCGGCAAGTGAGGCACTGCAGAAGCCAACCATTCAGTAAGTCGGCTCGTTACTCTACTTTTATCCCATTTCCAGGCTGGCTTTACACACATCTTACCAATGACAATTTTTCTTCTTCTTCTGTGTCCTGTCTTACCGCGTTAGATCCCGAGATATGCCAACCCAACAAAAACCAAGCGGATGTACGGGGTTACGTTAGGAAGCTCTGCGTGATCGACAACCAGAGGGCACTGACGCAGCTCTCCTACAGGATGGAGCCTCGGCGGACATGAGCTCCAGATCTGCCACCGCCATCGCCTTTTCTATGACGTTAGCATAAAAAAACACACACACACACACACGCACACACGCACACACGCACGCACGCACACACACACACACACACACACACACACACACACACACACACACACACACACACACAAAACAACTTCAATCAATCAAATTTATCTAAAGTGTAAACTCACCATAATACATGGTCTCAATGCACTTTACAATTAAAATAACACATAAATGGGCGCCTGGGTAGCTCTCCTGGTAGAGCGTGCGGCCGTGCGCCCATATACAGAGGCTTAGTGCTAAGTCTGTATTACTATCTTTGTGGGGACATATCATTGACATAATGCATTCCCTAGCCCCTTACCCTAACCTTAACCATCCCAACTGAATGCCTAACCTTAACCCTTACCCTCACCCTAACCATAACCTAATTCTAAGCATAGTCCTAAAACCAAGTCTTAACCCTCAAACAGCCCTTTAAACTCATGGGGACCAGCATTTTGGTCCTCACGAGGCTGTGCAGACCCCACAAGTATACTGTAGTCCCCGGTTTTTGGACCCCACGAATATAGTAAAACAGGTACACACACACACACACACACACACACACACACACACACACACACACACACACACACACACTACCTGGATAAAATAACTCACCTCGACTGGCCGTTTAGTAGCGAATCACAACAGTCAATGACTTTAACACTACCATGAGCTATTCTGGATGAAGGACTTATTACTGTGCCATTACAGTCCTCTTGTTCCTGGACAGACCGAAACTGTTCAGCTGCTCTTTTGTGGCTCTGTCTGAGGATTTTAACCGTACTAGTTGTTACTGTTTGGGACCCGTTAGATAGAACTGTAATGTATAGAACTTGAATCGATATTCTGCATGACTGAACTTCAAAGGCTTTGCGTTCTATACAATGGATTTCTATCGGAGTGTCCTGACATGTTGTGCTACCCCCAAAAGAGCCCTAGTTTACAATATATTACTGTACCTGCCTGTAAAGCAAACCTTACTCTCCTGATGGTCCGACTCATAGACCGAAAACCCCATAAACTGTAGTAACTCAGACTCTTCATTCACCCTGTTGGATTTACGGATAAATATGAAAGTACCTATTTACTTCATAATCTACATGACTATATCCAGATCTTTAGGATGTCCTTTTAGGTAAATAGCAGTGTCCCTTAACTAGTCAGACACTTCAAAACTACTAGGCAGAGTATTAGTTGGATTAAAGCCCTAATTGTATTGCAAACAGTGTTAAAATTTGATACAATATTGCGTTTTATTTTTCATCGGAGAGAAGCTCCTGTAGGATATGAATTATGCTCTGTTCTGAGGTCAGTTGTATAACCGAATTGTACTTCTTCTGATTTGGAATCACTGACCCTAGATGCAGAGGCGACTTGTACTTTGAGGGGGGGAAATCTTGTCATCTCAGTCCGTGTAATTTAATTTATATATATATATATATATATATATATATATATATGTGGGTGTAGATTGTGAGTGTGTTCTTGACAAGTGTCATTCATTTTCCTTTGATCTCAGGAGCTTCTGATGTGACTGTGTGTGTGTGTGTGTGTGTGTGTGTGTGTGTGTGTGTGTGTGTGTGTGTGTGTGTGTGTGTGTGTGTGTGTGTGTGTGTGTGTGTGTGTGTGTGTGTGTGTGTGTGTGTGTGTGTGTGTGTGTGTGTCGAGAACTGCCGTAAAGGCTGGCTTTTCCCCCCCAGAGCAGCCTGTAACTGTACTTGTATGTGTGGTCTGCCTTGTAAATAAAAAAAATAAAAAGCTAATTTAACAGTGCTTATGCTTTGTTGACATTCTTCAAAATGTGTCTTTGCCCCGCCGAGTGGTAGAGAAACTGAGGATGGTGATGCATTCAAAGGCTGGTGTTTATTTTAGTGTATAACGCTTTTGCGCTATGTAGTGAAATGATTAATTGCGGCTTCGAGGAGTCATGTTTTATTCATCCAGTGAATCACTGTTACGTCTCCTCGTAAAGTGTCCTAACTTCCCCGAGCTGATCTCACCTGTCCCTGCACCGTGATGTCAGCACGGCTGATGATGTCACTGGGTCATTCCTGTCAGGGTGAGTAACACGCTCTCCCCAAAAAAAAAACAAAAAAACAAGTAACACACTATCCCTGCTTGGCTTCTCTGGCAACTGTGTATGTGTGTTTTTTTTAGATGCAGTGTGTGTGAGAGATGGATTTAGATATATGAGGCAGTCACCCTCGTTGCTTACTGATTTACTGTTTCTGACACGCTATAGGCCAGAGCAGTATGTCTCTGTCTGTGTGTGAAGTGTATGGGGAGCTTTATATAGCCACAGTTATCCAGGAAGAAGGAATGCCCTGGATGCCAGTGACCATATTTGAACAGTGTGTCTGCTACAGGCAGACTGCACACACTGACTGCAAACCGTTACTTACACACACACACTCAAACCCTCACCTCCCCTTCATCTTCACGCTCTGTGTGTGTGTGTGTGTGTGTGTGTGTGTGTGTGTGTGTGTGTGTGTGTGTGTGTGTGTGTGTGTGTGTGTGTGTGTGTGTGTGTGTGTGTGTGTGTGTGTGTGTGTGTGTGTGTGTGTGTGTGTGTGTGTGTAAGCTTTGTGTTGTAGTTACACTGGACCACCACTATCTGGCAATGTTATACCTTGTCTAGTAGTGACAGGGGAGCTCCCACTTTTCCTGACTCACAGGGAGCAAACTCTCTCTCTCTCTCTCTCTCTCTCTCTCTCTCTCTCTCTCTCTCTCTCTTCTCTCTTTTCCAGAACGTTTTGGTTTCTTCTCTCCGTCAATCGGTTCTGCTGACTGACAACATCCACTCCGGCCCTGTGGAGGAAACTACCCCGCCTCTCTTTATTTCTTATCCTTCGCGCTCTCTCTATCTCTGTGCTGATCTGTGACTTGTATACTTTTGGGGTTTAGCGTTGGGGTGTTTGAGCGTGCAAGCGTTTGGGCCTGCGTGTGTGAGTGTGTGTGTGTGTGTGTGTGTGTATATGTGCGCGTATATGTGTGTGTTTGTGTGCGCGTGAGTCAGTATGCCATGTCGTCCCCTGGCTCGTCGTTTGTGCAGATAAAGCATGAGGACCTGCTCTTCTATGAGAACTGTGGAGGAGGCAGCTTTGGGAGCGTCTACAGAGCCCTGTGGATATCCCAGGACAAGGAAGTGGCCGTGAAGAAACTTCTCAAGATTGACAAAGAGGTGAGGAAGAGACGCACACAAACAGAGCAATCATATTAACCTCTGCAGTAGAGACACACACACACATAATTTGAAGCTCCATAGTATTTAGAAGTTATGGACTTGTTTGTGGCTAATGACTGCTCTAGTTTCCACTGATTTCCCAGATCCTCTTTGGACACCCAAAGCCCTCTTTCCCTCCCCCGCCTCCCCCCTGTTGTCGGCCGTTGAACATGTGTTTATCTTAAAACATACCTCTCCTCGTCCCCCTCGTCCGCCCACTCCACTTTGTGGATGGAGCAGTTTTATTTATGCCAGCACTCCCCCTGTTCCTCCCATTGTATTTCAGGGGCGAGGTGTGTGGTCATTTGGGGCTTCAATGCACTGCAGTTCAGCCCAGGTGGTTCTCTTATGAGTGTGACCCAGTCTCAGGAAACTTTTTAGAAGTTTAGCGTGACCTGTGGGTGAATCGGGCGCGTGTAAAGTATGCTCGCGTTTAAGACAAATGGAAGATACTGAAGTTAAGAAAATGCACTGTCACGCAGGGGCCGACTGCATTAATCAGAGGGAACAGAATTTGATTTGTTGCCTGTCGTGTATTTCTCTCACACTTGCTTTCTCACACCCACGCACAAACACATGCAGGGCGTGTGTGTGTGCGCGCGTGTGTGGTTAATATGTAAATACAAATTTGATGGATTATGGGAGAACTGCAGTTTAGTGGATCTTTTTGCTGCAACACTTCATGTGAAATGGAGCCGCTTGAGAACACTCTTAGCATTAAATTCATATTTCAGGTCATTATTGCACAAACACTACCTTCACACAGTGGTGGAAGAAGTACTCAAATAGCAACACCACACTATGATAATACTTATGACAATACTATTACAAGTGCAATCAAAATTTGACTTGAGGCAAGTTGAGACAACAAAATGCACATATCAAAGTACTCCTGCAGAATAGCCTCTGTTGGTGCTATATTCTCATATTATTTGATCAGCTCTAGCTGTCAGATAAAAGTAGTGGAGTTAAAGTATAAAGTAGGATAAAATGGAAATACTCGGGTAAAGTACAAGAACCTCCAAATCGGACTTAAGTAAATGCACGTCCACCACTGCATTCACAAACGTAAAACCGCACGTGCAAATGCATGGACACACACTGATAACCTCACACGTGGGAGCAAAAGCGGTGAAATAAACTGCTCTTTGGAAGGCAAACTATTTATCGAGAAAATATTTTTGAAGCAGTTTTTTGTGCGATGTAGTTATTATGTTGCCTGGCAACACTTACATATTCCACAAATGCGAAGGGTATGACCCTATGTGTCAGTCCAGATTAATGGCATGTTTGCCACTGCGGTGTGGAAGGCCCGTGTTTGGAGACTCAACATGTGGTACGAACGAGGTTCAGGCCTCAGTTCAGGCATCGCGCACACACTGTCAGGAAGAACTTATAAAATTGGGTAACAACTTTTAAGATTGGATAACAAGTGAACAGCTCTACCGTGTGAGTGTACAGTCTATCAGGGATGATTTACATTTTATTTTCTTAAAGATGTTTCCTTGCCGATGTCAGATATTGGAAAACTGAAGGGTGATGTTAATGAAGTTATTCATATTGTTTTTGTCTCCTCGTCCAGGCTGAGATTCTCAGTGTCCTGAGTCATAAGAACATCATTCAGTTTTATGGAGCCGTGCTGGAATCTCCCAACTATGGCATTGTCACAGGTCAGACCCCGTGTGTGTGTGTGTGTGTGTGTGTGTGTGTGTGTGTGTGTGTGTGTGTGTGTGTGTGTGTGTGTGTGTGTGTGTGTGTGTGTGTGTGTGTGTGTGTGTGTGTGTGTGTGTGTGTGTGTGTGTGTGTGTGTGTGTGTGTGTGTGTGAGCTATAAGTTAGTTTCTATCTGTATTCCCTGGGCAGGAAACGGAGAATAACATCTCTGTCAGAAGGGAAACCTAACACTAACATAAAACCTAAACATGTGATTGTGGGAGTATTTTAATCCCCAACTCCATTCGGATAACTGATCTCGTTAGAAATTGTTCTACACTCGTAGAACTTGTTAAAAGCGGTCTATAAATGATCATGTGCGTTATCATCTTTGGGGTCACGGCCTAATGGATATAAGTAACATTAGGTGTTAAGGACAGGTCAGGGTTTCAGGTGAGGCATGGAGGGGTTAGGGGCCAGGGCCAGGGCAGGTTGTCCTCTCATATAGAACCACACAAGCGTGTGTTTGTGTATCAGCCGCATTTGTGTGTATTTGATCCTTAGCATGCCACTTACGGACACGTTGGCACATGCTCCGATGGCCGTGTTTATGTGTGTGTTTTGACGTTTGTGTGTACAATCTGAGCACAGGTTCTTGCTGTGTTTCCTGGCAGGACATTTGTAACTGAGACCAGCATGTTTGGATGTGGTAGTAATCCTGGACGGGGTCATATGTTTAAGATAAAGCACCGACACACCACTACAGACTTGTCCAACAACAATTCTCACTGCAGCTGAGTTTAATAAAGTCCAGTGCTTACTAAAAATAAAAGAGTACAGTAGGCAAAATAAGAACTGGTTCAGGAGATGAAGAAGACATACTTGATAACATGATGAGATGGAGTTTGGAGGCAGTAAAATGCATTTTTGCTAAATTGTAACATCCGGTCATTACAAAGGACAGATTTCTCCATGTTCTTAATCCTCGGAGTCCTTTGACATTGTCCTCAGTCTTCTACTTATCTTTTTAACTGTCAAGACTTAACAGGAAAATGTTAACAGTCCAGAGCTAATCTGGATTAGACGGTCAGAGTTGTGAGCTTTGCCGCTGATTTGAGCTAGCTTCTCTGTGCGTAGGACCGTGTGATGTTTCTCAAACATTATATAATGCATTCATGTAAACTACAACTGCACTGCAAAAGTGTACACGTTTGCAGTGCAGTTGAAGTTTCTGTCACTTGTTTAAAATGTCAGCCACTTCAGGTAAACATGCTGTCAGTTAAATTAACTAGTTTTTAAACGTGGGGATTGAGATCTGCTCTAACTGCATTATAAAAGTGAATATTTATTCTTCCAATTGCCAGTGTTTAAATGTGTAGCCCTGCACACACATTACACACATCATTTCTCTTAACTGTTGTCCTATAATGACAAGTGTGTGTGTCTGTGTGTGTCTGTGTGTGTGTGTGTGTGTGCTCCTACAGAGTATGCCAGTGCAGGGTCTCTGTATGAGTACCTTTCCAGTGAGCAGAGTGAGGAGATGGACATGGAGCAGGTCATGACATGGGCCATACAGATAGCCAAAGGTAATAATAATTTAAAAAAAAGTATGAGGGTTGGTACGATCACCAGAGTCCTGTAATACTCTATTCATCATGCACCAGAGTTAATAATAGTTTACACAGCTTTTTATTTGTCTCTTAAGCCCTGTCTCTAACCTGTGTGTATTCAACACCGACAAGTTTTTTTTCCATTTGCCTGTTCCAAAAAGAATCAAATAAAACGTTAAATATATACAGATACAAAACATATTACTGTTATATGTGTTGGTATAAGATTTCTTTTTTTGGGGGGGGAGTTGGCACCTTGCTGATTACTGGGGCAGTAAATAATGTATGTATAATAGATAAAAGAGGAACATTTAGATTTTTAAATGTTCTCTGTGATAGATTTTAAGGTAATTGAAACGTAAAAGGTGACATGCACGTAATTATCAATTGACACTGTCAACTTTGCACCCAAATTCAGATGAAGCAGATCATATTATCAGTCAAGTCAACTTTATTGTCAATCCTGCAATATGTGCCAGACATACAGAGCAACAAGTATAATATAAAAAAGGATAATAAATATATACAAATAAGATGAAGAAAGATAAGTTATATATACAATTAAAAAGATAAGTAATATGTACAATACAGTAATAAAGTCCCAAATAGTGCAAATGTCAGGCAAAACTATATATACAGACTAGATTTGTTGAGGATGTGTGTACTTTGCCCTTATTATAACTGTTCCTTTGTTGTAAATGTTGTATTTAGCCTACAATTTTTTAACCTGGGTTAACCTGAAGTTCAAACCAAACTATTTTACAATTCAACTGCACCCACAACTTAAATGCTGGTAGGAAATTCCACCAAAACCAATCAGATTTTTTTTTTTTTTGCCAGTTATTAATTCTTGATGTCCTTACAGGGTTGCATTACCTCCACGCAGAAGCTCCAGTCAAAGTCATTCACAGAGACCTCAAGTCACGCAACGGTAACACATCAACCTTAACCCTTTTTAGATTTGTTCCTCAAGCTTGAGTTCTCTCTGCTATTAGTGTGTTAGCTGTATTACTGCCACACAGCTTTGAATGGTTTCTCTGTTCTCTCTCGTGCAGTGGTAATGACAGCAGACAAAGTGCTGAAGGTGCGTGTCTTGAGATGAACAGATAACTAATATTAGCATTTTTTTTTTTTTTATTCAATTCAGGCACATTCAGGTATTCTGTGTTTTCTTCATTGCTCTTTCTGTTGGGATTTCAGATTTGTGACTTTGGGGCGTCTAAGTTCCTGTCCCATACCACCCATATGACGGTGGTGGGCACTTTTCCCTGGATGGCTCCTGAAGTCATTCAGAGCCTGCCTGTCTCCGAGACCTGTGACACTTACTCCTACGGCGTGGTGAGTCGGCGCTACTGTTCAAATATCATTATTGTAAGGTCGGGAATCAAACCGAAATACTTAGTTTGGTACCAACCAACATAGACAGCTGGAATTACATGTTTTGTTTTTGTCAGACAGTTTCTGTTTTTACAAATTACTTTTTTGTCAATTGTAAAAGACTTTTATTCAGGCAAAAGTCTTGTACGGAGTTTTCCAAAATACACTTTTTTATATATCATTTGAAATGGTCTTGACACCCCGACAGCAATAAATAACTTCTGGGCTCTTAAAGGAGGAGCGAAAAAGATCCATCATCTGTAGCTGCTATAATCCTGTAAAAAAGAAAACAATCACTGCCTCGCGTTCTTCCGTGAGGAAAGAACAGTGTTTTGTATTTAGGGGAGATTTAACGTCTGCGGATTTCGTGTTAAATTAAGAAAATATTTAGAAAAAATAAGTTCATATTCCTCATAGCATGTTTAAGATCGTATCAGCACCAGTCTGAATTCATTTCTAAGGATTCCCTGCCCTACTGTATTGGTTGTGCTGGTGCGATTTTTGTGGTGGCTTTACCAATAAGACCTCTTCACAGCAAATGATGTCTGTCTGAATGAGCCAACACACTGTGTTCTGTGGCCAGGTGCTGTGGGAGATGCTGACTCGGGAGGTTCCTTTCAAAGGTTTCGAAGGGCTGCAGGTTGCATGGCTGGTGGTGGAAAAGCAAGAGGTAACCCCCCCCCCCCATCCACCCTCCCACACACACGCACACACCTTTCTTTCTCTCTCTGTCAGCATGTAAAGCCACCAGAGTTTGAGAAGGCTGGAGGAACAATGCGATGCTCTCATGGTTTCCACTGCGAGCTGGTGAGGCTGAGGCTGGGTATTTTTAGGCCTGATGTCAGTTCTCTGCTCTTGTAAGGCTTGGATACACAGCAGTGGAGCGCAGCCAGACCCCCTCCCTCTGGCTTAAGCCTTTACGAGAGAGAGACAGAGAGAAAGAGAAAACGAGGGAGATTGCTGTGATAGGAGGGTTGATTCTGCAGGTTTACGGGAGTAAGGGGATGATGCTTATACAGTCTATGTGTTTCAGTTATTGACGTGCCTGTACCCCCCCACAACAGACAGACACACACACACACACACACACACACACACACACACACACACACACACACACACACACACACACACACACACACACACACACACTGGGGGCCAACGAGCAACTCTGAGAACATGATTCCTGCGTAGCTGTTGGCCAATCTCCAAATACTCTCCCTAAATAACTCACTCTCTCTCTCTCTCTCTCTCTCTCTCTCTCTTTCCCTTTCCCTTTCCCAGTCTCCCTCTGATTTTCCCCTCCATTGCTATACCTCTCCTCCTGACCCTCTTATTTGCCCTCTCTCCACTTAGTCGGTGATATTTTAGGATTAATCCCCAGAGAAAACTGTTTCCATTTACTGCACTGTTCTATGGAGCTGTCTGGGCTCATTTAGACCTTTTGTGAAGCCAGGAGATCTTTCATGAAGGGACATGGTGTGGTTTGGTATGGTTACTGCAGTTAACATGTTACAGAAAGATCAAATTGGAGCCAGACACTTTCAAATGTACCCATTTTATCTCATAAACAGGTCGAGTGTATATTAAACAAATTATTAGATTAAGAACTTGTAATGTGTGATACAATTTTAAATATATAAACAAAATACCTAATAAAAACAGTCCAAATAGCATATAATATACATATTTTATATAAGTTAGAACAACTTTGGACATTTCCTATTCAAGTTTTACAGTATGTATTCTTTTTCTTTCTGAGCTCATCCCATTGGTTTGAGGTAGGTGGGACTGGAAAAAGGTGATGTCACATTTGAAAACCAATCAGGATTCAGCAATATTTGATTCAGAATGAGGTGACAGCGGTAGGGCTGTTTGCTGGTTTAAGGCCACTGTCAGTCAAATCTGATCAAACCACACCCACACAGCCCTCATGAAGCACGTTAGCTGATTTTATGAGTTTAAAGGTGCCCTGCCACACGTATTTCATTTCAATCAGGAGAGACTTTGTTGCAGATATGCAAAGATTTATTGTACATAAGCATAATGTGAAATGTACAGAGTCTTTGGGGATTAGACTCCATCGTTAAAAATATTTTAAAGGGGTAGAGAAGCCAGACACATTCCCCCGATGGAGCCTAGACACTGGTGATGGTGGAGAGGGAACCCGGAGACCGAACGAAGGAGCAGTCTCCCGGAAAGGGACTCAGGTTGCCGCGGTTGACGGTGGCCAGAGGTGGAAGGGGAGGAGGAGGGTTGCACGTTTACACACTTTGAAACAAAGCTCCAGAAAAAGATGACCTACTAGTCCCAGGAGTAAAGTTATTTTTATAGTACATGTCACTGTTTGACTCAAAATGGCTTTTATGTGTTAACCTGTACTCATCTGCAAGAACTGCTGCATCACTTGGAGACTTAACTTTACGTTCATTAATGTATGTAGCAACCTGGTCAGACACAGAATCTTTGAACTGTTCTAACACAATCAAGTTAGACAGAACCTCAAAAGTACTAACTTCAGAAGCAGTGCAGCAACGATTAAATGCAGAAGTCAAATCTCGAACAAACTCAGAATAGGTTTGTGAATCTAGCTTTTCCCTATAACGAAAGCGTTGACGGTATGCCTCCGGCACAAGCTCGTAGACCTTCAGAACTGCTGATTTAACTTTAACTTAACTAGCAAAAACTTTACTATCAGCTACACTCAGTGCTGAAAAAGCCGCAAGTGCTTTTCCTGTAACTGCACATTGCAACAACATAGTCATGTCCAAATCTGACCAAGCTCTAGCTCCCGCAATACGCTCAAATAAAGTATGTATCTGGATCTGACTCATCAAATTTAGGCAACAAACGAAGACTCTGTGAAACATCAAACTGTGGTACTCCTTCTGGTCTATTTACATTTTGCAATCGTGCTATTTCTAACTGCAGTCGCAACAACTCCCTCTGCTGTTCAAAAGTTAATGAAGGGCTAGACTGAAAACTTGCCCCCTCACTACCAGCAGACTGTCCCCAAAGAACACCTTCCTCTCTAAGACCCTGCTTTAATCTAGCCTTAATGGTCTCTTTAAGTTTTTTATCAGCAATCTCAATTAACTGCTCCTTAGTACACAACTCCAAAGCTACCTCTGAAGGAGTTTGAACAAAACTGCTCAAAATAGAAGACATCTTCCTCAACCAATACAACTATTACGAATGCTGAAAAAGAGAAAAAAAAAGTATACACAACTCACCCGCTGCCAGTCTGGGTTTAAGGACAGGAGCCACACCCCACTATCCTCCAAAAACAACTAACTATCTGGCCCCTGGTCTTCGTGCAGTCACATGTGGTGGGATTTTATGCACACAAAACCAGAGTGGAAAAAGACAACCAAAACCTGGCGGCCTCCCCACATCCACGGAGGTGCTCCCGAGCCGATGTAAGGGAAAAGGGAAAAGGGAAGCTCTAGCCACGTTCACTGCCACCTACAACAAAAAACACCACGAGCCTCCTATTGACACTCGCTGATAAGCCTCAACAGGAGAGGACTCCCACCTAAACAAAACCCAGAAAAGGCCCAGAGTGACTTGCTAACCAAATTTAGCTATAAAGCTAACTGAACAAAAGGAACACATGGCTCTCAATGCTCTCTCCAATAATATTGGCCATACCAAAGCATCCCCTCAAACAAAAGTTTAGCAATCTGAACTAAACTAACAAACCTACTAACCCAAATGAACTACAAAACAATCAAATAAGCCAAACTACAAATAAACAAATCAATAAGGCAAAACAATCTAGACAAAACTTTAACCAACCATGTAAAATTGTCAAAGTAAACTAAAATACTAAAGCAAGGAGAGAAGACCTTTAAAGCAGGATGTCATGCTGTGATTGGATCATGAATTTCGTGGCCAATTTTGGTTGGTTTACTGAAAAGTGAACGCCTCTTAACAGCTGAATAGTTTTAGGAAGAGATAGCGGTGATTGAAATTATTTAGTAGAAGTCTTCCTGAAAGAATTTGCACTGAGCTCCATTACTCTGTGGTGAATTCTGAAGTTCTACCATGGACTCTTAACATTTTTTGTGGGGAAAAATGCCTTGGTTACCTTGTTTCAAGCCATTCTAGCGTGGTATAGAAAGCCTGCAGGAAGACTCAGCTCGATTTGTGCCAGTTTTCATTAATATTCAACGAGCTAAGCTGCTTGACTCTGATAGGCTAACAGCTAGCCAATGAGAGCCGGGCTATCAGCATCCTTTACCCAGCGCAACTGGGCGAGCTCATGAATAGTAATGAGCTCAGGCTACATGATGTTAGACTGACCAGCTTTTGTAATTGGCCTGATTTCTCCGCTTATTTCTTTTCAGTGGCTAGAGCTGACAGAGGAGGCAGTTCATTTTCACATTCACCACATAACACAAACACATATGAACCTATCATATTTCCAAAAAAATGCAAGTAAAAACTGTTTTGTGTGGCACCTTTAAGCTCTTAAAGACAGGGTTGGTAACTATTTCCAAAATAAACTTTTTTATATATCGTTTGAAATTTACACCCCGACAGCAATAAATAACTTCTGGGCTCTTAAAGGAGGAGCGAAAAAGATCTGTCATCTGTAGCTGCTGTAATCCTGTATAAACGCCCACCAATCACTGCCTCCTCGCCCCGCGTACGAGCCTGAGCTCAGTGCGCATCGTCGCTGCATTGCTAACAGTAGTCATGCTAGTTTTAAACAGTCGGTGTGATAATATTAGCTGTTTGCTTACCGATGAATGAGACATGAAGTAAGATTGCGGCCGTTTCTCTGCTCCATGGGCTTCAGTACAGTCTCCCAGAGCCGGCAGCATGGCTGTGGACCCTTAACTTTGATAGCGAAAGACTTGTATAGATTATATTTGAAGCCACGTTTACAGGGGCTTAACAAGGTTGTTAGTGGGTTTAATTATGTACTGTATGACTTTTCTGTTAAAAGTAAAAAGCTTCTGCTTCTTGTATTTGCACGTGTTTTTGTGTGTCTGGGTATCTAGAGGCTGACCATCCCCACCAGCTGCCCAGCAAGTTTTGCAGAGCTGATGAGGAAATGTTGGCAAGCAGACCCAAAGGTAAGCTAAATGGACGAGTGGCTAATCTCCTAAAAAAAAGAAGAAACTTCTGCATCACTAAGTTTTTTTTTTTTTTTTAAAGACATTTAAAAATAGGTGCGTTATTTTATCTTGTGTGCATGCATGTACCTACAGGAGCGTCCACAGTTCAAACAGGTGCTGGTAACCCTAGAGACCATGGCCAATGACAGCAGGCTACCGGACCAGTGTAACTCCTTCCTCCATAACAAGGACCAGTGGAGGTACACACACACACACACACACACACACACACACACACACACACACACACACACACACACACACACACACACACACACACACACACACACACACACACACACACACACACATCAAAATGAAACATTGAGTGCATATTCACTGCGTCTGAGCATGAGGCAGGTCATTTTCAAGTGTATACAGTAAAGTCTAGTTGAGAATGACAAACGCAGTCTGCAATTTACTATACTCCAAAATAGTCAAAATGCATGCACACAAATTCAACATAGTCTCTCTCTCTCTCTCGCACGCATGCACGCACACACACACACACACACACACACACACACACACACACACACACACACACACACACACACACACACACACACACATACGCACACACACACACAACTCTTTGGACTCTTAAGCTCAGGAGAGAAGTTAAATGTGTGACCCTGTGCTCTACATCAGTCTATAATAAGCTCTCTGGAAAGTGTCCATGGAAGAGATTCCTCTACTCCTCCACTCTGAGGAGTGTGTGTGTGTGTGTGTGTGGGGGGTGGTGAGAAGAAATCAAGTATGAGCTGAAGAAGAGGAGAAGTACACTGAGAAACAGAAATGTATTGGGCGCATGTGAATTTTACGAGACTGAACAAGGGAGAAACAAACGGCAGGGGGGAGAGAGCGAGAGAGAGGTGGGGGATGGAGCAGAGGTGCGAGATTCTGTGAATATTTAACATGATCACAGCGAGGCAATCAATTCTGAGTGAAGTTTTGGGTACGGGTGGAAAAAGTTGGAAAGGGGGGAGGCGGAGGGGAGGAAGAGTGAGGGAGGTGAAGGGGCGGGATGAATGAAGAGGGGAGGTATGGAAGGAACACAGGAGGAGGTATGGCTGTGCGTCAGATCGCTCTATATTTAGTTGCTGTGAGAGTTGATTGTGTTGTGTGTGTGTGTGTGTGTGTGTGTGTGTGTGTGTGTGTGTGTGTGTGTGTGTGTGTGTGTGAATGCAGGTTCATGGGCAGTCACTCAAACTCTCACAGTGACCTCTTGTGGTAACAGAGAGTACTGCAGCTACATGTTTTACTCAGTTGACGCTAGAAATATTGTCATATGCAGATCAAGTAAACTGAAAATGTATTGTCATATGGTCTGCTATAGGATACTAGAGTATACTGATTTTAAAATCGGTGCATCCTTTTCATGTTGCCAGTTTATCAGAGCTGCAGCTTTGCTTTAAGCCAAATAATTGAAGTTATAATTGGTAACGTTGACGCAGTTTTCAAACTACATAGTCATTTTTAGCATGAGTATTTAATGTGTTTGAACTGAAAAAGGTGAGAAAATCTAGTACGTACACTCAGAAAAGTCTACAAAAACATGATTTGAGTGTGCTCTTGATGAACAGTATTGTCCAAAAATGCAATGCACAACATAAATTAAAACGTTTGTAAATAAATCTGTGTACGGTGGTGAGCCAGCTCCAGGAAAATCTTTTGGAGAAATTAAAATCTTGAGAAAAACATTTTGCGGTGGCATTAAAAGATTCCAGTTTGACTGACCTGCATCAATGCACGTATTGCATAATTTCCTGTCATTACAAAAATGTAAAAGTACATTGATTTCTTGTATATGAACTGCAAAAAATAGTAAACTGTGACTATTGGTGTGCAGTAATGTGTACACTAATTGCCACAGTTGATTCTACAGTACACACTACTCCCTTGGTCACGGGAGATCTTGAGAGCCTCAACTTTTAAAAGAGAGGTGTTTTTTGAACAAAATGTCTTCTAACAGAAATAATTTGTGGCCACACTACAGGTGTGAAATCGAGGCGACCCTGGAGCGCCTTCGGAAGCTGGAGAGGGAGCTTTACTCCAAAGAGAAGGAGCTGGAGGAGAGGGAGAGGAGGCTCCGACTGTGGGAGGAGAGGCTGATGGAGAGGTCCAACATGTCTCCCAGTCCGACCTCCCTACTCATGGAGCGCTCAAACATCTCACCAGTAAGTGGAAGTGGAAGAAAAATCTGTTCAGACAGCTGAAAACAAAATCAAATAATACCTTTTTTTTTTTACGATCTTGGCCCTCGTCTCCTTTCCTTCTCTCTTGCCTTATCAGTTCTTCACACCAATGTCCATCGGTTCCTCCGGCTCTTTCTTCCGCTCGCACTCTCAGGACTCCAACAGTGCCGGGGTCAGCAGTGCCGGCGTCAGCTGCCTCCTCCGCACCCTCAGCAACGGAGACACGGAGCGGGGGAGCAGCATGGCGCTGGAGAGGGGGGTGGGCTCGCTCGACGGCGGGAGGCTGCACGCCGTGTTCCGAGGGTTGCAGGGCAGGTTCGGAGAGGAGGACGGGGAAGAGGAAGGAACCCTGGAGGAGAAAGGCTGGGGGGAGAGAGATGACAGCGGGAGCATGGAGGGAGGAGGAGGAGGAGGAGGAGGAGGACGGGTGCAGGTGACACTCAGGAGCTTCCCAGGCGGCAGAGTGGAGAGGGAGGAGAGGACGTGGGAGGAGGGGGACAGGGAGAGGGGAGGGATGCAGAGGAGCAGGGTGACCACCATAGTCCGAGGGTATTCGGGCGGGTTTGGAGAGGCGGAAGGGGAGAGGGAGAAGGAGGGAGGATGGGAGGTAGAGAAGCTGGGGGACCGGCTAGATGAGAGAGGGATGGAGGGAGGTATAGAAGGGGGGAGGCTCCCGGCCATGTTCAAGGGTCTCCACGGGAGTTTGGGGGGCTTGGGGGACATGCTGTCCTTAGACATGGATGAGATGGGGGACATGGAGAGACTAGGGGACATGGACATGAACATGAACATGGGGGACCTGGGAGTGATGAAGGTGAGGAGCGAGCTGGGGGTCAGGGGTCACAGGAGCGACATGGGCGTCGTGGTCCAGGGAGTCAGAGGCGACCGCAGCGAGGCCATCAGCCAAAAGATCAGAGGGGAGGTGGGGGTCATCGGTCACTCGGGGGTGCAGGTGAGCATGCGCGCCTCGTCCAATCAGAACTCTGTGAAGAGCTGCAGCGTGCGGCACGGAACCAAGATCAACATGGCTACCGCAGCCATGGACATGATGGAGCTCGACTGGTCCGACAGTGACTAGAAAATGAACACACACACGCACAGAAAACACACGTAGAAATACACACAGAGGCCAAACTAGAAAGATTTTGACTTGTTAGCACACGCAGTACCTGAGCTACTGTATGTGAATTAGAATCTCCAGTTGAAAAAGAGCTGGAATACACACATTTCTTTTTTTAAATCTTTTTATTTTTTATTGAACGGATGAATACTACACCCATGTGTACTGTGAAGTAAGAAGGATCAAAAAGACAACCGTCGTCAGAAGGACTTCACCTGTGTACTTTAATGTGCTATTAAAACTGCTGGATAACATACTGTAAGAGGAAGTGTCACAAAATAGCACACTTGAATGGCGCTCTAATGAGGCCGCACTGTCTGATTTTTATTTTAATTTTTTTTCTTCTTCTCCTGCTTGTAGAGTATCTCGTAGTTTATAGAGTTGATTTGTTCAAAACAAGCTTTGACTTCAGCAGTTCTAACTGTGATTTAGCGTGTGAATTTTTGGCATTTCTTTCTGTATATTTTATCATTTTTCAATAAAAAAAAAAAAAAAGAAACTCGTGATTCCATTCCTGTGATTTTGCTCAGCCGCATTTCGACCGCAGGAACTAGTTTTGCCCCGGAACTAATAACCTTCTGAGGAACCCGAACTCGACCGTGGGAACCAATGTCTAAATTAAGTTATGGGGACATTTTCATTTTCAAAATAAATCGGGAAACGTGTGCCTGTGTGTGTGCGTGTCTGTGTCTGTGACTGTGTCTGTCTGTCTTTGAAACACTCACCTAAAGGATTATTAGGAACACCTGTAAGATTTCTTGTTTGCAATTACCTAATCAACCAATCACATGGCAGCTGCTTCAATGCATTTAGGGGTGTCGTCCAGGTCTAGACAATCTCCTGAACTCCAAACTGAATGTCAGAATGCGAACGAAAGGTGATCTAAGCAACTTTGAGCGTGGCGTGGTTGTTGCTGCCAGACGGGCTGGTTTGAGTCACAATCTGCTCAATTGCTGGGATTTTCATGCACAACCATTTCTAGGGTTTACAAAGAATGGTCTGAAAAAGGAAAAACATCCAGTATGCTGCAGTCCTGGGGGGCGAAAACGCCTTGTTGATGCTAGAGGTCAGAGGAGAATGGGCCGACTGATTCCAGCCGATAGAAGATCAACTTTGACTCAAATAACCACTCGTTACAACCGAGGTATGCAGCGAAGCATTTGTGAAGCCACAACACGAACAACCTTGAGGCGGATGGGCTACACCAGCAGAAGACGCCACTGGGTACCACTCATCTCCACTAAAAATAGGAAAATGAGGCTACAATTTGAACAAGCTCAACAAAATTTGACAGTTGAAGACTGGAAAATGTTGCCTGGTCTGATGAGTCTCAATTTCTGTTGAGACATTCAGATGGTAGAGTCAG
Organism: Perca fluviatilis; assembly: GCF_010015445.1. Lineage (NCBI taxonomy): Eukaryota > Metazoa > Chordata > Actinopteri > Perciformes > Percidae > Perca > Perca fluviatilis. The sequence continues at coordinate 28,027,279 of NC_053122.1, read as the reverse complement.
AATTTGGCGTAAACAGAATGAGAACATGGATCCGTCATGCCTTGTTACCACTGTGCAGGCTGGTGGTGGTGTAATGGTGTGGGGGATGTTTTCTTGGCACACTTTAGGCCCCTTAGTACCAATTGGGCATTGTTTAAAAGCCACAGCCTACCTGAGCATTGTTTCTGACCATGTCCCTTCATGACCCCCATGTACCCATCCTCTGATGGCTACTTCCAGCAGGATAATGCACCATGTCACAAAGCTTGAATCATTTCAAATTGGTTTCTTGAACATGATAATGAGTTCATTGTACTAAAATGGCCCCCCCAGTCACCAGATCTCAACCCAATAGAACATCTTTGGGATGTGGTGCCCTGGATGTGCATCCCACAAATCTCCATCAACTGCAAGATGCCATCCTCTCAATATGGGCCAACATTTCTAAAGAATGCTTCCAGCACCTTGTTGAATCAATGCCACGAAGAAGTAAGGCAGTTCTGAAGCGAAAGGGGGTCAAACACGGTATTACTAGGGTGTTCCTAATAATCCTTTAGGTGAGTGTATCTCATGAACCGTTCATCCAATCTACTTCCTACTTGATTTCCTGGGTACTTGATGAACTTGGGTTTTGGATTTAGGGGCAGTTGGAGCAATTTGGACAGTTGGATATCCAAAAAAAAACTGTGAATAAAACTAAACGGCCAAACAATAAAGGTTGAAGTAAAAAAAATGACGTCAAAAAACAAACAACCCCGCAGACGCCTATTGCGGCACGCAGCACGAGCTGATAGCTGACAGGAACGTCGTGTTGAGACAAAAAAGGCGCTACCGTAACGCTGGCTCTTCCGTGTCTACCCTTTACAATAAAAGCCCAGCTCAAATTCACTCAGAGCATTTCGCTAAGAGGAAACCCAATAAAAAGCTATTTTGCCGACACTAAGTATCAAACAAAAGCCACACACTATATAGTATTAAGTTGCTGTGAGCTGTAAATGCGCGACTGTCTCGGAGCCAAATGGGCGAAGTGAGCAGTTTTCTTCAGACTCACCTCGGGTCCGTTAATTAAGTGTGCTGCTAATAACATTACTGTCGGCAAAATACACCCGCAATTAAATCCATTCTTCAACGTTAACTGTCAAGCTAACTGTCAAGCCACTAAGCCTGCTTGGAAATGAACACCTGCTGAAGTGTTAAAGTGCTCATATTCTGCTCATTTTCAGGTTCATAATTGTATTTAGAGGTTATATCAGAATAGGTTTACAGTACATGGTTTAATAAAAAAAAAAAAAAAAACATCTTTTTGTTGTACTGCACTTTGCTGCAGCTCCTCTTTTCACCCTGTGTGTTGAGCTCTCTGTTTTAGCTACAGAGTGAGGCATCTCACTTCTGTTCCACCTTTGTTGGGAGTTGCACATGCGCAGTAGCTAGGTAAGGACTCCTAGCCAGTCAGAAGCAGAGTATGAGGGTGACAAAAAACTCTTTATTTGCATTGCCTCTCTCTCTCTCTCTCTCTCTCTCTCTCTCTCTCTCTCTCTCTCTCTCTCTCTCTCTCGTACTCGGTCCGGTTCTGGTGGTTGATTAACACAGATGTTTGCTTATTGGCTCTCATAAAAGGCGGGTGGGTAGCGCACTGCTACAGTCCATGAGGCAAATGTCTGATTATTCCACATTTTAATTGTGATATTTTATGATTACAATCTACATCTGCAACGTTCTCTGTCAGGTAAATGTAGTAGTGCACTGTAAGTCAGTAGAAGGCTATACAGCGGCGATGCATTCTAAGTGATTTGGGGTCCTTCTGTAAGTCATTTTGGGATACAATTTGGTTCTGGAGAATGCTACAAGCAGCAATACCACAGGCCAAGCAGTCGGCCCGTTCCAAACAGGCACACACAGAGAAGGAGAGAATTATTATTATAATTTTTTTTAATGATTATTTTTTGATTGATAGGACAGTTAGGTGAGAAAGGGGAGAGAGAGGGGGAAGACATGCAGGAAATCGTCACAGGGTCGGACTCGAACCCTGGAGCTCTGCGTCGAGGCATAAACCTCTAAGTATACGTGTGCCAGCTCTACCACTGAGCCACACACGCCTACCTTGCCCAACAAAATCAAATCCCCGTGAAGTTGTAAATCTTGACCCTAGACCTCTAAACTCCCTCTCACACACTGAGCAGCAGGGCCACTCCTGCCAGCACCCACTTGGCGGGTCTCTCCCTGGTTTTTAGGCTGAAAGTCCATACATATGTGGGTCCTCTGATCTTGGTCTTGTAGAGCGGACATTCATAGATATTCCTGGTCTCCTGGCGGTCATTGGGCACAGCTCGGACCGCGATGACGGGCATGGCTGGGGTCAGTTCCTTTAGACGGGCCTCGGTGATCACCCCAGCCTGAGTGTCCCACCTCGCACCTGTGGGTGGACACAGGTGAAGACGAGAGGAACATTGGATTACCATGTTTACAAACTAGGGCATTTAAACATGTATGACATGATTTAATTCACAAATTTAGCTTTTACTCAAAATGTCCAAGGATAGAATAAGTATCTTGCTCAAGGATCAGTAACAGAAAAGGGGCCCTCCAGCGATATCTTGTTCTCCCTACTATGGCCACGCCAAGACCCGCCCTTCAATAGCATTGACAGACTACTATTGGCCAGGCGTCCATGCTTACACAAGGTAACGTAACCCAATTTGTACAGGTCCTATCCCCTGACCAATCGGCTATCCTAACCTTAACCACTCGAGGTCAATGCCTAACCCCAACCAATCGAGCTGCTATTGAACGGCGGGTAAAAAAAAAAAAGAAATTGAAAAAATGTGCCGGCCCTCCATGTTGCCCCACAATAAAGAGGAAATAAAAGACAGTTTGTCTACCTTCCATGTACAGTCCATATATGTATGCACCCTCCCTGGCAGGTTGGTTGAACTCTTCCTTAAACTTCTTGGTCACATCCACGGTCAGGTTCACCTTATCCAGGGGCCACTCGTTCTTACGCGCAAGAGACTGCATCACCGCTGGAAGGCCAGAACAAGATGAAAACAGACAAAGGATTAATAACGAGTGGAGAAAAAAAAGAAGAGGGGAGGTGAGTTGTGAAAACCTTTTAGTCAAGCCTAGGTAGTAGTAGGTGGTACGTAGTACCGTGTGCATGAATGTGTGTTACCAGTGAGGAAGGACTGGGGGTTGAAAAGTCCAGACAGCCAGACAACACTCGGCAGAGACAGGTCCTGAGTCCAGCTGTCTAGCTCTTTACAACGCTGCAACACATCATTATACCTGACGCACACAAACGCACAGAAACAAAATAAATAAAATGTCAGTCCTATGGACACTCACATGTATTTCTTACAGCAACTGTAGATGGATTCATCTATATGTAATGTATACCGGGACAGTATCTCAAACAACTACTTACGTGATTTTTCACGATCACACACACACACACACACACACACACACACACACACACACACACACACACACACACACACACACACACACACACACACACACACACCAACCATATAGCCAGGCTGTAGGTGGAGGGGTAGGCCAGCTTGGTCCAGGTATCGGGCACGTTGTCAAAGAACAAGGCTGTTTGCAGCTTCTCCATCTCAGAGGAGATGGCCAGTTCACCCTTTGACAGGTACATGCAATTGTTACATCACTATGAATACACACGTCGAAGGTGCTACATGTAGCAATTAAACATCACTGAATATGTAACAAACAGCTGTTGGCCACGTTTAACACTGAAGTATAGTGGCACCTGATCAGATGAGGGAAATCTGTAGGATGTTATTTGTGCGTCAGACTGCAAGGGCTGCACTGTAAGCCAACATACAAACCTACACAAATGTGTAGAGCATACCTTGAGTCCCAGGTCAAGCTCTTTCAGTGAGCGCCGCATCTCCGAGATGAGCGTGTTCATGCGCTCACACTCCTGGAAGCAGACCAGGATGTACGGCGAGCGTTCAGCTGTCTTAGATGTGATGTCGGACATGTTGTACTCCTCTGGTAGCTTCTCCAGCACCTCATCTAAAATTGTCTTCACCTGAGGGAAGGGGTGGTTACTAGATTAAGTGATGTGGTTCTGTGCACGTAGTTTCTCTAAGAATTAGAGAATTAGAGTGATCTAAAACGGCGTCCATTGTCAGAAATTCAAAAATATGACAGGCAGAGAAGCTTGCATTTATACATTTATGTGTCAGTATCTTTGTGCGTTTGCTAGGCGTCGGACAGGTTGTGTCACTTAATGGACAATAATGTATTCAAGCAGAGAAACAACAACAACTAATGCCATAAAGAAATAATTGGACATGGATGTGTAGGTGTAGCTACCTTCTCCTCCAGGGTCTGTGAGACTCCCTCCCCCATCACAGCATCAGGAGACTGCAGCTCCAGCAGAGTATGGAAAAGGTTATCTGACGTCACTGTCAAGAACTCAATTTCTGCGTTGGGGTGCAACCCATAATGCACCGGGCTTTCATGGGGCAGCATCTCATCTATGAAATCATGGTAGCCCTGGAGATGTACGAGTTAGCGTTGAGATCGCAATCAACTCTCTCGCACCACGCAGTTCAAAGTACGTATTACAGCTACGGTGGCCTTCACGCTTCAAAATGCCGGTCTCTTGCTCTTTTCAATATAATTTTTCTTTTTCTGGGCTCAGAAGAAGACTCCTGTTGCTCAAATTTGCATTTTGAATACGTGTGGTCCTCCACGTTTCCTTCTTCAAACTTGCCGGGGGCCGGGAAGCTACGATACCCATTAACGCGAAAGGCGGAGCAGTATGTCCTGTATGTCCCTTACTGGCTAATGTATTTCAAGATGATGCATGAATATGGAGCGTCTACCCCAGTTCATGCGAATGCAAATGTAAAATTTCAAGCCAAAAGGAATACTTGGAATTGATTGTGGTGGTTAATATTCATGAAAAAGGACAAGTTTGTGAACAGACAACACAGATTTTGATTATTACCAACTAAACACGTTACACACTGGACATTTAAAGGGTTTTACAGTCAGACATGTTTAGCGTATGGATTGCCTGTGTGGGAACAGAACTTTTAACCGTTATTCATCCAGGGACAGCTGACTGAACTTATAGTATTTTTCAGTTATGCCTTGCTTTACATCCACAGAAAGACACAGCAGGATGCAGTTACACTTCTGTTTAGACCAGTTAAAGTGATGGTTCGGAGTAATGCACCCTAGGGTCCTTTGCACCATGACCTCGAGCCAAACACCCCCCCAGAAGCTTTTTTCACCTGGGTCTTACATTGGAAGAGTTAGCTAGAGTAGGTTATCAGCTGAATAGCTTAGCGCAGGGGCTAATGGACCCATGTTTGTATCTCGTAAATGACCCCACTAATAATGCCCGAAATGATACCAAACGTCTACAAGTAGTACAAATAAGTTATGCTCTCATAAAAGGATGGATTGGAAAGTTTGTAAGTACACCAGAAGTTTATGTAAATAACACTTGCCTGCTGGCTTCTGCTCTCTGCTGTTTTTGTTGCTGCTGTAAGATGAGTGCTTATGGCCGTCTACAAATTACAACACCGAAAAGAGATGCAACAAAAATATTTTTTAATTTAACTTTTTTTTAAAAGTAAGTGCTGTAGTATAACTAGCAGGAGACAAGTAATAATTGAGGTAAGTTTGGAGACATTACCTTATTTAATCATTAAATTAATACATATTTTTGTTGTATCTCTTTTTGGTGTAGTAATTTGTAGACGGCCCTAAGCACTCGTCTAACTGCAGGTAGCAGCAGCAGCAACAGAGAGCTGAAGAGAGCAGGCAAGTCTACATATCTTCTGGTGTACTTACAAACTTTCCAATCCATCGTTTTATGAGAGCATAACCTATTTGTAATACTTGTAGACGTTTGGTATCATTTCGGGCATTATTAGTGGGGTAACTTACAAGATACAAACGTGGGTCCATTAGCCCCTGCGCTAAGCTACTCAGCTGATAACGCTACTCTAGCTAACTCTCCCAATGTTCGACCCAGGTGAAAAAAGCTTCTGGGGGGGTGTTTGGCTCGAAGTCATGGTGCAAAGGACCCTAGTGTGAATTACTCCGAACCATCACTTTAAGTGCTCAATATCAGAGAGAGCTGACAATGAAAGTTAAACCCTGTCAAGGAGAGGTTTTCTCACACCCTCCCTCACATCCATCACTAGTTACCTGGTAGTCCAGGTTCGAGGGGACGACAAACCCAGGACCCAAAGAAAGCTTCCGGTCAAACTGGAAAATTAAACAACGGAAAGAAGATTTTTCAGCGTACAAAACATTAAAATTGTCCTAACCTAGGTAGCCAAAGTTTCTTGGGCCAACGGTGGCCTAAATCTGGCACGTCTGCTTGCCAGACACCCTTTAGCTTGCATGTGCGGTGTCTGGCTCAAAACTAGCTCAATTGCTGCTAAGTGGAGCTGATTCTCCTCCCAAAACTGTCCAAGTCTGCACTCCAAAACCACTGTTAAATCTGGCAGCCATTTACTGTCTGTGCCAAAGCCAGTTCACATTTAGTCCTCTTGTGCTGGAACACAGCTGATCAGCCAGACATTCACTTTGTCTTTCTCTCTCACGAACAAAACCGTACACACCTGGTTGGGCTGCATGTATTCTTCCAGGTATGTTCTGCAGAGCCGCCTGTCCCAGTCATCAGTGATGTGTCCTCCGTACATGATCTCTCCAAACAGATACCTCAGGTCCTCCCATGGCACCTTCATCATCATAATCATTATGCAAAAATCACAGCTAATACAACCATTACCTTTATCATCATCATCATCATCATCATCATCATCATCATCATCATCATCATCATCATCATGCTGTGGCACACTCACATGTGTTAAGGAAAAACTCAGGACAGCAGCACTACTCATTTCACATACGTGAAGAAGGTTCGGGAGAGTTTGATCAATTACACAGGAGCATTTAATGAACATTCAATTGAGGAGACAATTAAGCAGCCAGTACAGTTTAACCACAATGTGTTATTGTGTAGAGCAGGGGAGGTGAGGGCGCAGTGGATATGAGACATGCCTTTGGTGTGGGAGACCTGGGTTCAATTCCCACTGTGATCCATCAACCGATGTGTCCCTGAGCAAGACACTTAACCGCTAGTTGCTCCAGAGGCATGTGGCCTCTGACATATATACAGTATATATAGCAATTGTAAGTCACTTTGGATAAAAGCGTCAGCTAAATGACATGTAACATGTGCCATCCCAGCTAATGAAGTTCCTGTCTTCCTGAAGGTGTATTTAAACTCATGCTGGAGGTGTTACATTTAGCTGAACCTTTAAGGTAAACAAAGATATTGTAGTCGCCTACAACACAGATGCTAAAGCCTAGTTCAGGCTATCTCTCTCTCTCTCTGGGAAGTATCAGATGCTAAGGTGACCAGATTTCTGAGACAAAATCCGAGGACATTTTCAGCTCAGAAGTGTAAATACCTCCAAAACAGGTCATGTTTTTATCTTTGTAAAACTTAAAACAGGGACACTGCCCCAAGGGCATCACTAGACCTAGAGCTGCACTGGGGCACAAGCCCCCCCTAAGGGGGTCCATGGGCATGCTCCCCTGTAAGAAAATGTTATCTATTTTAACATTTAAATGCATCAATCTGGTGCACTTTGAAAATAAATTCAGACAACCAGCAAGGGGGGTTCTATGTGTGGAGTAGTTTTGGAGACATGCCTCTTTGTAATTATGACATATATAACATTTATTTTTATGGCAAAAAATATTCCCCAAAATTATGCATATGCCTATTTTTGAAAAGTAAGTGATGTAGTATAACTAGCAGAAGACTAATTATGTGTGAGGTAAGTTTAGATACACAACTCTATTTATTTATTAAAATATTAAATGTTTTTGGCAAAAAACTATTCCCCAAAATTATGATTATGCTTATTTTTTTAAAGTAAGTGCTGTAGCACAACTAGCAGGAGACAAGTTATAATTGAGGTAAGTTTGGAGACACTAACTTATTTAATCATTAAATTAATAAATATTGTTGTTGTATCTCTTTTCAGTGTTGTAGTTTGTAGACGGTCCCTAAGCACTCGTCTTACAGCCGTCTCACCGCCGGCTGCTCGTAGAGACCAAGGGGGTAAGTTTCGCTTCAGAACTCGAACATCCTATGGCGCCATTTTGATGCTACAACAATATCACCTCCCATTAGCATTCCATTGACTCCCATTCATTTTGACGTCACTTTGACAGCAAATAACTTTACATCTGAAGCGTTTAAAGACTATTTGTCCATTGTTTATTTCTAAATAAACACAACAATGTATAAAAGGCTCCATTACCTTGTACCTCACGTTATGGCTCCTTAGCAGACGTTTTTGTAAAAAGGAATTACCGTATAGAACAGGAGAAGCTCGCAGGCAGTTTGGACTTAAATTAGCTGTTTAGGTTTAATTAATAATGTTAACTAGCATTTTACTTAGCAATAATTAGCCTGTGCTTATGTTATCTCCTTACATATACCTACGCTCTCCGTCTCTGCAAGATTGGGAATGATTGAGATTTCTCTTTGCACAGCTACTAGAAGACTTACAACTTTCAGACAGGTTGCTCACGTCACATTTACGTTGTCTCTCTCAGTTGGAGGCTGCTCAGTAACGCTCAGCCATCACCGGAAAAGTGCTTCTAAAATCCTTCACTGGTCTCTGTCCAGAGCAAGGGGGTAAGCGAGCGTCTGGAACGCGTAGCTCCTATGGCGCCATTTTGATGCTAACAAATGATCCCCCGCCGTTAGCATTCCATTGACTGCCATTCATTTTGACGTCACTTTGACAGTGAATAACTTTACATCTGAAGCGTTTAAAGACTCTATTTGTCCATTGTTTATTTCTAAAGAAACACGACAATATATAAAAGGCTCCATTACCTTGTACCTCACGTTATGGCTCCGTAGCAGGCTATTTTGTAAAAATAGGCTAACGATTGTGTCATAACCACGAAACTTACTGTCGCATAGTAGAGTTATTACCGTATAGTACAGGAGAAGCTCGCAGGCAGTTTGGACTTACATGAGCTGTTTAGGTTTAAATAATAATAATAATAATAAATTGAATTTATATAGCGCTTTTCATGGACTCAAAGTCGCTTTACAGGGCAGGGTAGATTATAAAAACATAACAAAACAAAACGAGCAAACAAAACAAGTAGAACAAAACAAGATACAGATGAAAAAGGGAGGGGGGCAGGTGGACTATGGGTAGGCTGAGGTGAAGAGATGGGTCTTGAGGCGGGACTGGAAGATGGTGAGGGACTCAGAGGTGCGGATCTCTTGGGGGAGGGAGTTCCAGAGCCTGGGAGCTGCTCTGGAGAAGGCTCTGTACTAAATGTACTAAATGTAAATACTAATGTTAACTAGCATTTTAGTTAGCAATAATTAGCCTGTGCCCATGTTATCTCCTTACATATACCTACGCTCTCCGTCTCTGTAAGATTGGGAATGATTGAGATTTCTCTTGGCACAGCTACCAGAAGACTTACAACTTTCAGACACGTTGCTCACGTCACATTTACATTGTCTCTCTCAGTTGGAGGCTGCGCAGTAAAGCAAGTGATCACTGGAAAAGTGCTTCTAATAGCCTTCACTGGTCTCCATCCAGAGCAACGGGATCTGTTGGTCCACTCTTATATACTGTCTATGGTAGAGACCAATGTTATTTCTCCAGGTTGGAGGACGGCTCGTTCTGGGGAAAATGAGCTTGTAGCTCGTTGTTTACCTTACTACGGTAGGAAAGATGCGTCGTTTGTGATTTAATAACATTTCGCTGTAGAGTAATTGATCCCGGAAGTTCGAATCTGTGAATATAAACAATATAATATAAACTTTACTGAAGTTGAGCACTGAGCAGCGCTTGCTTGCCTTGAACCTGCACGTGTAGGGTGCACGACTATACATTTGGTCAAGGTTTTTTTTCCTTTCATTCCAATTTCGGGTCTGTCAGTCACAGTGAAAACCGGGGACAGCTCCAGTGGGGACAGGTCACCGAAACCGGGGACGTCTGGTCACCCTATTATATGCTAAAGCCTAGTTCAGCCTCTCTCTCTGGGAAGTATCCAATGCTAAAGCCTAGTTCAGCCTCTCTCTCTCTCTCTGGGAAGTATGCTAAAGTGTGGCTGGCCCACCGATCTCCAAAAGGAGACAGTCCTGAGACAAAACATTCCCTTATCATACAGCTGCCTAGATTCCCTGAATCTGTAGAGAGGCAAACATAATTATACATGAACAGGTTTGGTTAATAGAGACTGGCCGTATATTCTCGTCCCCTGACCTGTGACCTATGAATGACTTGATGTTGTCTAAGCTCTCCCTTTAGTCTCATCATACCACAACATGGTGTTTCCGGAAAATTCCACCACCAACATGCACCAACAACACATCCCAACCTGTGCATTGGCCTCCAGGTAGTTGTAGAGGACGTTAACTGATATTGTCAGGTCTCCAGTGTTGAAGGGATACTTTCTGTTCCAACCCTGGGGTCCAAACTTCCTCCTCTCCGCCACACAGGCGTGGAAGTAACACAGAGAGAACAGGATGGTCTTAAACTCCTGCTCGCGGCTGCACTGGTCCAGGATGTCCTGGAAAGATGAGTCAATGAATAAACAGATGGGCCCTACTAGCACCAAGCAGACGGTAGACACTCACCTGGTCAAAGTTATCCAGAGCAGCATGCAAATTGGCAAGCATGCCTGTAGGAGGTTCATTGGTGATCTTAATAGCGTTTTCCAGAATGCCCTGAGGAAAACATATAAGGATAAAAAAAATTACTACTTAACAGAGTTTCATTTAGTTTGGTTTATTATAAGGATCCCCCATTTGCTGACTTATAGTCTAAAACAACATTAAATCAGACAATATTACGACGGACGATATTAAAACATTTCATTACACATACAGGAAAAGAAAGGAAACATAAAAAACTAACAAGTATTGAACAAAATAACAAGGGATCAACCCGAAAACCCCCAGAAAAATTCCAAATACACTATATTACACAACACAACATATAGACACCTGGGATCCTACATTCATAGAGCTGTAACAATTAAAATGTTGCTGTACAATTTAATTGTCTCAGAAATCATTGCATTTAACAATATATCTGTCTCTTTCAGTCTCAGTTGAAAAATATTTTTTTATGTATTACTTTTGCCAACAAATTCCAGTTTTGAGTGAATTCCAGCATACATCTTTTGGTTACATCACTGTTATGTGACCGAGATAAACTAATAACACAAGTACACAGCCTATGACGTAAACCACGCCTCTTTATCATAAAACATTGTATTTTTTTCTGAAATGAACATAAAGCAGTCATACCTCTTATGATCTTGTTAGCAATTCATTGAAAAAAATTGCGATTAGACAATTATTTAATAATTGTTACAGGCCTGTACATTCATTCCATGTTTATGCTTGACCCATTGAGATGACCTTACTGCATCTCTACCTGTGGGATAATGTGTTCCTGGGGTGTTGGTGTGGGCTCGGCGCTCATGAACACTCTGTAGTCCGGGTGACTGCCTTCACAGCAGCGCTCCAGGAGCTTCTCAAGTGATCCCAGCCAACGAGCCACCAGGTGGATGTTCTACAGGGAGGGGAATGCAAACGCACCGTCAAAATCGAGTACACTGTAAACCCAGATTTAGTTGTGATCAGTGGTGTAGTCTAATGTATTGTAGTGGGTATACTGTACTATATATGTATGGGCCAGGATGGGGGGGCCATATCATAGTATCATAGTGGGGGGGGGGACTTACATTTCCTGCATTCTGATACACTTTTATGCACCAATTTACAGTGGAAATACCTTTATTTAGCCTATGCGAAGAAAAAAAACATGACAATTCAAAATATATCAGAATTATAATGAAAAGTATTGGGCATTTTTGAGTGGGTATATGGAAATCATAGTGGGTATACTGCGTATACCTGCGTATCACGTAGACTACACCACTAGTTGTGATTAAACTTTTTAGTGGTCACTACTTATTCTTTCATGTTTTGTTAAAAAACATATTCATTACTAAATCACATTAGTTGTTTGTAATAATCAGCTTAAGTATGCAGTGCACAGATCATATTAGGCAGAGATAACTGAGGATGTTCAGTTTTCTGTATGGGAGGGGCTGGGTCATTTGAACTGTTCTGGGCTGAAGCGATGCAAAGGCTCATGGGAAATATGTGTTAGATGTTAGATATGTGTTCTGAACGGTTTCTGTCCTAGTTAAAGTGTGGTTTAAAAATATTATTTTTATTTATTAAAATATTTATTTTTTATATTTTTATTTTATTGTTTTGGGTGTGCATTTATGTAATCTGGGTTTTAGTTTTGTATGGTTGATTTAATGTCTGTCTACATTTATTGTTGCACCATGAGTGAGACCCGGGGGGGGGGACTGATGGGGTCTGGGAAATGAGGTATTGAGATAGATAACTTGAATCCCTGCAGAGAACTTTGGAAATTACGATGTAGGCATTGTTATCCATTCTGTTTTACTGGAACTAATGTATTGAATATACTGTTCCTAAAACTATACTGTTCAAAAGAAAAACACATTTTTAATAGAATGATTCCTTGCTGTAGTTTTGATAAGTAAAGTGTAATGTTTCTTATTTATTATATTTTAAGGGAAGTAAATTGTGTTTTGTAACGATTTTTAGAAATGACTACTGATGTAAACTTGATTTGTCTACTGCATCAACTTACCAGTCTGTATTAATACAACTTGACCTGTTAAATTTAACCTTTTGTAAAAACTTAAAACTATTTAAGGCAACAGGTTTCCATGCAAATTTCTAGTAAAGTGAACTAGTAAAATTTCTGTTATCCCCCTTTCGGGATAACAGTGTACAGTACAAACGGCGGCAGTGTGAACTTTGAGGCATGGCAGAGTGTATTTAGAGTTTCAGTAGTCTCACATTGCCAGACCTCCTGGTCTGGCTAGTCAACACAGCATTCCGGGATGGGAGAAAAATGTGCTCTGGTTTATTGGCATTTCTTTAAACCAATCACAATCGTCTAAGTGCCGGACGGAGCCACGGTGCCGCTGCAAAATAGCCTTGGCAAGGAACTTGTTTTGGTGGAACACGTGTACGTTCAAAAGTTGTTTTAGTCGTGCAACAGAAAACTCCGATTGGACAGATAGTCTAGCTAGCTGTCTGGATTTACCCTGCAGAGATCTGAGGAGCGGTTAACCATAATCCTCAGAAATCAACCAGAGTTTAGAACGCCAACGCAATTTCCAGCAGCACCGGAGTAATCCTGGAAGTTGAACGTCGTGGATATGGACTAGAGTTTCAGTAATAAATTATAGTTAAAAATCTAATTATACCAGCTACATTTAAATAATTCCCAATTATGTTTTTTTTCTTGTGTCATTATCATTAATTCACAAATTTCTATCTGAAGATAAAACATTAGTTTATTCTTTCAAATTATATTCAGAATAAACTCATCCCTCTTCCAGTCAGACCTGCAGTATAACCCAGTGACCCTCCTTGGCAGCCTTCTCCATGGCAACCTCAGCCACATCTTCCTGGCCCTGGCCCAGCGACACGTTGTGAAGCTTCCCCAAGTCGATAGTGAAACCCAGCTTCCTCCCTGGGAACACACAAGATTGCATTTTGCTGTATGTGTTGATGTCAATTAAAACCTCCCTATGGGAAACATGTCCATGTGATTATACTCCCACTGAAATGCATCCTTTAAATTTACTAATCATTTCATGTTTTTTTAAGTTCTTTCTGCCTTTCCTCCTAAATATTTCCCCAGCATTCCATTGCAACACAATTGTTCTATTGTTACAGTGCTTTTGGCAATATATAGTAAAGATGCTATTTTCTAAAAGCCCACCAGGGACACTTCTTTTATTGAAGAAGCTAGCCTGGGAAAACCCTGATGAACTTCTGGCAAATTTGAGATGTGCTCTGCAAGTCAGTCTGGCCAAGAGTCCATTCAGCCCATTTCCAATATTTCCAAATCGAGGCACCAATCACAGCCGCTGATTCTGGCTTTACACGACGACGATAGCGCAGCGACGGCGAGCAGCTTTTTGTTTACATGCTGCTACGTCACCTGGATCGTTGGTCTTGATTGGTTGAAGGACTATCCAATTGCGCCCAGAGGCATTTGAGCGGTGTCCGTTGGTGACGCCCCCTTTGGAAATATGCTGCAAAAGAACCTTTCCCAGACCCACTCTCAGTTACAACTGAGAAGTATCAGCAGTTTTCACAATAATTTCTTTGGACTGAAACCTTTTCAACAGAGTGATCCATATTTTCAGTTCTTTTTTCAAACAGTAAAATAGTAGAGCACAAACAGCACATGGGGTGATTCTCCACTTGAAGAGAGACACTTCTTTAACACAGAAACATCGCTTTGCACAAGTAAAGAAAGCGCATTTAATGTCCGTGCAAAGACAGTACGAGTGTGTGAGTATGTATTTGTGTGTGAGTGCATGCAGTCTGTGCTACTCTGTTTACAGTACCCAGCGATTCCACATCTTTCAGCGGGTCCACTCCAGGGGAGAGGATGAAGAACACAGGTGAGGCTGGACCACTTTCTCTGAAGGACTTTGCAAATTCAGTCTTTCGGCCCTCTGTATACTTCACTCCAAGTTTCTCCTCCACAAAGGTCCTACAGTGTGCCAATAGGGGCAGAACAAGTCTGGGTTTATGGAAAAGGTGATAGAGAAGTGGATAATCCAAAAAGAAATAAACAAAAGTAATACAAGAGGAAAAAAAAAAAACTCAGAACCTTAGAGCATAGGTCATGCGGTCCGGTCTCAGGGCTCTCATCATGATGAGTTTCTGCAGGGAGCTTTTCCCTTTCCACTCCTGGGGAAACTTCTCTTTCTCTGGACACTCCGACTCCACCATCTTCTTCCAGCGCTTAGGAGAGCCTTCAATGTCCCGATCCAGACCTCGAAACTCCTCAGTGAAACTCATCACCTGGGCAAAGACGAGGGACAGGAGGTTGTGTTGGACAATATGGAAATAAGGTAACACTTTATAATATGATTGAAATACCCTAATTGATGCATTCATTTAAAAAAAAAAAAACTGTGTTGATGACTGTGTGTGTGTGTGTGTGTGTGTGTGTGTGTGTGTGTGTGTAAGTGTAAGAAGTTGTTTGAGATACTGTCCTGGTATACATTACATATAGATGAATCCATCTACAGTAGCTGTAAGAAATACATGTGAGACATCCTAATCCTAATTCTTTCTGTGTGTTTGTGTGCGTCAGGTACAATGATGTGTAGCAGCAAAAACCTGTGTGTGTGTGTGTGTGTGTGTGTGTGTGTGTGTGTGTGTGTGTGTGTGTTTGTGTGCACCTTGATGGCGCTCCACGCTGAGTTGGAAAGAAAGTCGAGGGGGCTGACGTAGCTGTGGTCAATGTTAAAACGTAGCAGGAAGTCTAGCTCTCGCGCATCTATCTCCTTACTCATCAGGAGCAGCTGAAAGAGAAAGAGCCCAGTCAGGGACGAAACACACACACACACACACACACACACACACACACACACACACACACACACATACACTGACACTGACACGGACACATACACACCTGGAAGGCTAGCTGTGCAGTAAAGGTGAGCTTGTCTCGTTCAAACAGTCCCCTGCTGATGTAGTTGAAGGTGGAGTAGGTAACACAGTCTATGAGCGTGTTGACTCTGCTCTTCACGTCCTCGTAGGCCTCCGCCATCTCCACCGCCTTGTGGAAAACCACGTTAAAGGCCTGAGAACAAGAGGGAGAACCTCATCACAGATTTCACACACAAGTTAGAACACAGGGTCACTGTGAGCGCCTGCTTCTTTCTAATTCAATTTGTTAGAACTGCTGTCTGCTTTTACTCTGTGTGTTGCGGTTCTCAAACTCTGTTAGAGCTGCAACGACTAATCGATTAGTTGTCAGCTTTTAAATTAATCGCCAACTATTTTGATAATCGATTAGTCGGTTTGAGTAATTTCTTCTTTTAGATACATTTTTTATCATTTTTATATGTTTGAACAGACAAACACAATTGAACAAGAACAAAAACCATCTCCCACCCCCCACCCTCTGCGGTCTCGAGGAAAACAAAAACAGAAATCACACCTTGCCTAGTCACTCGCCTCTACTTCTTGTGATACTGAGGTCATTGGGACTGCTACTTGTGCTGCTGCGTTTTTCCATACATCTATAGTCGATGATTTGGCTTTGTTTTTTGAGTAATTCTTTTAAGACAAAAGTAAAAATTATTTGATTCCAGCTTGTTAAATGTGAATATTTTCTAGTTTCTTGTCTCCTCTGTGACAGTAAACTGAATATATTTGGGTTGTGGACAAAACAGGACATTTGAGGACGTCCTCTTGGGTGTTTGGGATACACTGATCGACATTTTTCACCATTTTCTGACATTTTATAGACCAAACAACTAATCAATTAATCGAGAAAAAAATCAACAGATTAATCGACTATGAAAATAATTGTTAGTTGCAGCCCTAAACTCTGTTCTCTTAGGGAAACAACAACAAACTTCGAACTAGCAAGCTCAGGCTGAAAATGATAAGTTTTGAAGAAAGTTTGATTCGTGCAACAAGGCAGGCCTGCTTGGTTCTTTCAGGGAATGATTGTAAAGATTTACAAAGAATATGTTTACGGCATTTACTCTCTAACTGGGACATTTTGGGACCAATTGGCGGGGATTTGCTATGGACAAAATATACGCGGCGATACATTGGTAAGAGTAAATTTGCCGGGTGCAAATGTTCCACCAAAACATGTTCCTTCCCGAGACTATTTTGCAGAGCCACCGTCTTTGTGACCAGAGCTTAGCGCCACCCAAGACGATTGTGAATGGTTTAAAGAAATGCAAACAACCCAGAGCTTTTTTTTCTCCTATCCTAGAATAAATGTATGATGTAGACAGACCTTATTCCACAGCTCTGTGGAGATAGGGCTGGTGAAGCGAGACACTCTGCTCTTAACTTTCCCTTCTGGTTACCTTGAGGCTGAACTGGTACATGGGGTTGATCTTGTTAAGATCGTTCATGATAAAGTAGAGCAGAGAAGCTCTGACGGCAACGGGACGATAGTGTTCTCTGGCTTCGTTTATCTTCACCTCATTGACTTTAGCTTCCAGGACCTGGGAATGAGGGATGGAGGGAGAAGGCAGAAAAAGAGATGGAACAAGTAAAATGTTGGAGTATAAGGCTACGTTCACACCGCAAGTCTTAATGCTTAATTTCGGAAATTTTTGCTCAGATCCAATTTCTTGTTTGGCTGTTCACATTTCCTTTTAAAATGTGGCCTATATCAGATTCCAGTGTGAACTGTTTGCGGTTTCAAACTGACCCGCATGCGCAAAAGAACAATAACAATGACATCAGACGCAGCACGCTGTTGCACTAAAGTTAGGGAGGTTATGGAGGAAGGAAGCAGTTTCGCTTTTATTTTGAAATGTTTGTGTAATGGCAGACGTAACATTAATGAGCAGGTGCTGAGGAGGAGAAGAATGAAGAGAGAGAGAGCCAAATTGGCTATTTTGGCTAGTTTGCGGGGGTTATGGCTGGCAAATTTACTACAGAGGTCTGTGTGGATGCAGAGACGAAGCCAGGAGTGGTGGGACTGCGTTGTGAATAGCTTCACAGTGACAAATGTCGATGTAGATTGACGTAAAAGTCGCATCAAATCCACCTTGGTTGTTCACTATGTGGCCGCATTGAAAAACAATCAGACCTGGGTCTGATTCAGGACCACATATGGAAGTGGTCTAAATCTGATCTGGGAGATATTTGAGTGTTCACACTACTTCTGAGGAAGTCTGACCTGGTCACTTGACCCCAAAAAATCTGATTTTGGCCACTTTTGCCTGCAGTCTGAACATAACCTAAAAAGATACAAAACACGGAGCTTCAATTCAATTCAGGCTATGGCAACTAAGCACACACATTCAGGCTGTTACCTTCATCTCGATCTCAGCAGCAGTGTGTTTGGTGGTCTCGAGCTTCTCCACCAGCTCATTGTCACCCAGGAAGTTACTCTCTGCCGCAGACAGCCTGGTCAGCAGTTCGTCCTCCAGGAGCTTCAGCTCAATCTTGAACATGTTCTGCTGTTTGGTCAGGTCACTCTGCAGGCGGTTTACACAAACCGGTTTCAGATTCAGTTCATTGTCATTCAAGCATGTTAAATAAATGAAGGAACGCAATTTGTTACTCAGACTCAGCAGCATAGTGTCTTAGCTAGAGTAAAAATAATAAATGAAATCAATTACCCAAAATCAAGTGGATCATTTTGGGGGAATTGCTTACTGTACATAGCATTATTTTCCCTTTTATCTACTAAACAGAGGTTGCAACAACAGCAAAACACATTACAAACACTATTGGATATAATTGGATATTAAAATGAAAAATTTTAATTGGTAAAAGCACTTATTGAATCTTAAAATACTTGTATTTCTTTTGCTGCCTCTACTTTTATAATACAGTGTCTTGTAATGGGCAAAACAATGGTGTTTACAAGTCCAAGAGTCAGTGATGGAGTACTCAAGTCCTGGATTCAGACTTGAGTCCGACTCAAGTCCCTCTTCTCTGGACTTGTGACTCGACTCGAGGATTTATGAAATCAGACTCAAGAAGTTTCTGAATACTTTTATATGTAATAGGTCATCAAAATGTGATGTAGGATATACGTTTAGTCTGTAACTGTCTCATGTAGGAGCAGAGTGGGTGACTCGGACTTAGACTCGAACGCTGGTAGAGGTGACTCGACTCGGACTCTTCTTTGGTGACTCGGACTTGTACTCAGACTCGAACACTTGGGACTCGAGACTTGACTCGGACTCAAACTCAGGTAATGGTGACTGGACTCTGAGTTAAACTCTTCTTTGGTGACTCGGACTTGGACTCGGACTCAAACACTGGGGACTCAAGACTTATTTAGAACTCGACAGTTGGTGACTCAACTGTAACTAGGGATGTAACGATTACCGGTGTAATGGTAAACCACGATAAAAATGTTGACGGTAACAATTACCGTTTTCATTTAAAATATCATTATTATCACGGTGGATTACCACGAGTCTGAAGTTGCCGTGCAATGCCTACAACGTGCGTTTCTTGAAGTTGGAATCATGGTGGAAGGAGGAGATGACACCTTTGATGTTAAAAGTTGCACTTTTGATAAGGTTTTGCCTATATTTTTGTAATATACTAAACACTGTTACACTTTTTGAAACAATTTCAGCTTGTGTAGGCCTATCAGTGCTTTCTGAACATATTGAACACACTTTTAAAAATACCGCCATAATACCGAAAACCGTGATAATTTTGGTAAATTTTTCATACCGTTACATCCCTAACTACAACACTGCCAAGAGCATTCTGATTCAAGATAGCTGCACCAACACCCATTTTCCATATCCTAAAGGGAAAGAGTATCCTAATAATTAACTGAGCCCACCTTGAGGTGCTCGAGGTCGGGTCTTTCTTGGTTCACCACCTGGGCCAGCAGCTGGTCCTCCAGACCATCTCGGGTCACAGTGAAATTGATGAGAGTGGTCTGGGCTTGAATCTCTGGCTTGTAGTGAGGATTGGCCAACTTGGTGTGGAGGATCAGTCTGAAGCCTGGGTGGAAGAAACACTCCTTGTCCCCAACCTTTATACAACTGCGAGAGAGCGTACAGATCAATCCTCACTACGAGTGTAAAGCGCGAGAGGAGAGGGCAGAAAACTGAGAACAACAAATGGCCGTTTGGTGTCCTACCTTCCCTTCTTGATGGTGTGTCTCCCCAGCAGAGGGTCAATAACAGGGTCAATGGTCTCCTCCAGGTTCTCTATGAGGACAGTGTCCCCTGCCACGACGGCCTGTTCAATCACATCTACATAGCTGGAACGACATTTAACATGAATACATGACAAATACAACATATTACTGTTATTGTTCTTATTGATTTATTGTGTAGGAACTTGTTAATTTAACATAACCCTACCAAAGGGACTAAAGATGTAAATCATCCACCGGCTATCATCTTGCATATTTACATAAATGTTATATTCCTTTTCAGTATCATATTTGTACTCTCGGCGTCTACTAGAATAGGTTTACACGCTTTGATGATCTTTCTGAGCTCTAAGCCCCCCTTCCCCAAAAGCCCAGTCTGCTCAGATTGGTCAACTGGCCCACTCTGTTGTGATTGGGCAACCAAATTCAAACAAGCCACTGGGCGGGCTGTGTTTGCTCAGGCAGCACCTATGGGCAGCACGTATGAAAAACTGGGCTGGCATTCGAGCGAGGCGTTTTCAGGCAGTTAAGAAAAGTGATGTCTCTGGGAGAGTAAGCTAGTCTGGCTATCAGCAGACCAAGCTCAATCTTTCAAGATTGAACATTAGTTTGGGGAGTCTGCTCTGTATTTTCTACTGCACAAGAGGCTTGATCAACGGGCATAGTTCAAGTGACTCTGTACGCAATTGGACAGTCCTTCAACCAATCAGATCTGGGCGACGTAGCAGCGACAGCGCCATCAACAGGTTGCTGCGCTTCGGTGGCCATCATGTTGAATGTAAACAAAAAGCTGCTTGGTCGCTTCTTTATCGTCATCGTGTTAAACCCGCCAATAGCGCGCAAGGTGGATTAGCTTTGTGAAAAAAGTTTGTGATTGGTCCCCGTAAAATTGTAACGGAAGCAGGATAGATAAATGTACAGGTTTCCAGCCTGAGCTGCGAAATCAAATCGCTGTCAGATCGGGCTGGGTTTACCCGGTCTAAGAGAAAGCTCCATTTGGAGTGAAATGTGTTTTTTTTGTACTTTACACATCTATTACATACACAAAACAACTATATTACACTCTAAAAGACGGGAAAACCCCCCCCCCCCAAAAAAAGAATAATAGGGGCTCTTTAAATAAATAAATCTCAAATATTTACACATATGCTGTCAGTTCTCTCAGATAGAGAAAATAATAGTGCTGCTGATAACGAGAGCATTAGATATAAAAAGCAGCACTTCTGGTCCAGAGCAGGTCGGCATTCAGAGCCTTTATCGCTACCCAAGAATGATAAAAGTGGAATTTGAAAACACTTACCCTCTCTGCCCTAGACTGACAACCTTGAGGCTGCTGCCATGGCGACTCTTGATCCACTTAATGCCTTGCAGCTGAGGGTCAATGAGGAGAGGCCAGCGCTCACCTGAAGCGATACACACAGGAGACACACACACACACACACACACACACACACACACACACACGGACGGACATTTGAACATATTGTTCAGCAAACCTAGCGCTGAACATTTTGTCTTGTCTGTGAGAAAGGGACTATGATCACCCCTATGGGGATGTGATATAGTATTATAGTATTTGTATATGTACTGCCACACTACTGACAGTTTGTGAGGATGGTCGCATTCTGAGTTGACATTTTGTCTCCTGGTAAGCCTTCATTGTTCCACTGGGCCACCATTGCATCATCACTCAGCATTGACACTGGATCTAAGTCTTCTGTCATGGGGATGGGCATCTGATGCAGAAATGAAAAATAAGAGAAAATAGGAAGAGAAGTTATCACGGAAACCTAAGAATAACATCCTGTTGTAAGGACAGGCAGCTGTGGGAATGATAAAGGGAGGAAGAGGTATATGGAGATGAAGGAGTGACAGATTTTCGTATATAATATATAAACATAGCTTTGTAATTTAAGAAAAGATATCTTCATTGTAAGATTGGTACCTTCTGGCTGCGCAGGAAAGGCATCCAGAGGTTGTCCTGCAGCTCTTTCCTGTACTTCTTGGAGAAGGAGCCGGCATAGGAGATGAAGGCCGCGGTTAGGAGGAGGTCCCCACTGAGAGTTTGCTCCTGTTCATGGTATTGAGCCACTGAGTGGGCCCAGCGCACATTCTCACTCTGAAACATAGTATACATACAGTAAGATACTTTTCATATTTATAATGTATGTACTAGTGCAGTGCCTGTTTGAAGCTTATGCCTGTTTGGAACGGGCCAATTGCTTGGTTTCCAGTATTTTTTCTTCTTCACTACTTTATCTCACTATAAGCGCGGTTCAATCATCTCATGAGAGATTCGTGGTGTGGCCCAGGTGGGGGAAGCAGGGAGCCCGTCTCAGCCTGCTGGGGAAGCAGCTATAGCATTTAGAATGGCCGAAGAAATGTGTGCAACCGCTGGCAACTAAACAATGGGCTGGAGAGCCCAAGAGCCTGGGCGTTCATCTAACACAGTTTTTTTGTACGATTAACTTCATAATTTGCATGTAGGTTAGACAGCAAACAGTTTTGGGAAGATGATCACTTTTTGGCACAACACTGGTAGCCCACTGCGAAGGGTGTTTGGTGTTTTAAGCCCCCAACAACGTCTTCCAGGCAGCGCTGCCTGGAAGGCACTCGGATTAGGCAATGGTTAGGGTTAGGGAAAGGGTTAAGGTTAGGGTTAGGTGCCTTGAAGTCGACGTTGGGGGCTTAAAACACCATAGAGCACTGTGAAGACATGATTGGGCTCTCTGTTGGTAGCAGAGCAGAGCAGAGCCGGTAAACGGCAATCACTGAACCGTCTAGGGATGTAGCAACTCCCGGCCCCCCCTGCAGTACTGCGCATGCGGGAGACACACACATACACATACACACAGAGGTTCTTTGATTAATAGTTAGATTACACCAAAAATTAAAGGTCCAATATGTAATATTTGTACTGTAATAAATCCAAAAATGACACCAATGCCTCATCAGATATTAAGGAAACATGTTAAACTGAAATACTATCTTTTCTGACAACAATGCTAATGTCAGTATTTTTTCTTTTTGAAATTTACATTCCGTGACGGAATTTATGTTTATGTTTTGGCCTGTGTGTTGTTATCAACGGCCCAGTTTGACAGCCAGGCCGGGTTGCCAGATATACTTAAAAACGTAAACCCAGCACGCTACAGCTGTAACGGTAGTACAGCCATGAAAGCAGCACACAAACGAACAGGATCAACGTTAGCTACTCTGCTGTGCTGTGGAGTAATGTCTGGCTATGTGAGACTAGCATCTACCGTTAGCTACTCCGCTGTGCTGTGGAGTAATGTCTGGCTATGTGAGAAAAGCGTCTAGCAACATTGTTGTGAATGCTGCGGTCTCAGCCTGGCAACCCCCGTGAACTTCGAGTCTGGGCAGGAGGGGGCGGGGGAAACGACTCTCCAGTATTTTGAATTGGTAGTGCAGTAACTATTTTAACAACTAGCTGCCAGTATTACATACAATATTACATATTGCACCTTTAATAATAATTCCCAAAATACTTGGTATAGAACATAGTGCACTAATACAAAATGTCTTAAATCAACTTTAAAAAACATGAATGAAACCGATCTGCCATTGGTCACTGCTGTGCCCACCTCCAGTCCTTTGACCAGCCGATTGGCTAGTTCTATTGTCTTGTTAGTGCGGTTGACCTCTTCCTGAAAGCGCAGTTTCTCTGATGTGGCTTTCTTAAATGCTGTTGTCAGAATTTCCAGGCTACTGTCCAGCTCCTGAGAGAGAGAGAGAGAGAGTGAGTGAGTAGGATGACTTTGCCATAGATGTTCCTATATAAAATATCTGTTGACTATATTAACACTATGTGCAGGCTGTAAATGTACTGACAATTAACGTAAAAATTATATATATTATATAATTATATATATTTTTTTAACTTTTGTCTTGAATGTGCTCACTAAGGTCTACTGTTACCGGTAGTTCAACAAGATAATAAAACTGAATTCTAAGAGAAATTGCTGCAGGAGAAGTGGTGGTGAAGTGGCAGTGGATTATCACATAAAATGTGAGGGCTTGCCATTTTTGCAAGAAGCAAACTAAAAATGAATTTTCTTGTTCAACAGTAAATATGGAAGTCTGCAATCTAAATACATGTACAAATGCAAAAAAAATAAAATAAAACAATGGAGAAAAGACAAAGAAATAAAGAATATAGGACATATGAAGGTGCGATGATCTCAACAGACATACAGCGAGTTTCTTCCTGATGGCCTCTAGTTTCTCAGCAGCCTCAGCCAGATCAGCATTGGCCTGAGACAGACACATCCTCTTCATCTCTACCTCACATAATACCTGTGGACAAAACACACACACACAGTTTGACCCCGAAAATATCCGGTATTCCGATTGGTCCACTGGGAACGCAATAGAATTAGCTCAATTTAGAAGTGCATGTGTAGTTCAATCAGTAAAATACCGTCCACAGTTCTTTCAGACAAAACCATAACTTGCCATATTAACGTCAGTGATATGAAACACAATCATAAAACACTTCAATCGATATGATCACATAAAATATAAACATACACACACACACGGTATATTGAAAATCCTACAATATAAACACAACAAAGCAGAGCTGTACTTACAAAAATCTATCCAGGGCAGCAATGGTTAGGGGAAACAGAAAAGAACCAATCAAAGAACAAGAACACAGTGCTGTACGCTGGACGACGTCACACACCGGCTTAGCTTGGACGCCGCTAAATATGTATGACAGCTGGCGTTCACGCGTGTACCTCGTGGAAGCGTATGATGTTGATCACCCAGGCGCAGAGCCCCGCGGCAGCCGAGGATTTCTGACGTACAAACTCGGGGTTGAACTCTGGGTCACTGAGGTGTTCGTCTTTCACACACCTCACCGTGGCCTCGGGGATGCGCTCTTTGTCAAAGTGCACCAGAGCCTGCAGGAAGTCATCCACCTGCATGTGCAGAGGTGCGCGGAAGTGTGTGTGTGTGTGTGTGTGTGTGTGTGTGGATTACATAAAATGGTGTCACCTCACAATCTCCATATGTAATACTTCTGCATGCTTTTTGAATTCTAAATCATGCGAGCGGGAATTGAGAAGTGAAATAAAATACACAAGGCTACACACCATTCCGGCAACTGTCTAATACAACACAGTGTTTTGCTAAAATCTCTTATTCAGTTTTGTATAAAGTGCCTCGCTGGGATTAAAAATCACTTTTACAAGAGGCCAGGATTGCAGCAGCAGCAGCACAGAACATGAAATAGTTATAGAGGTTATAAAACATTCAGTCAAACACGGACTTTTAGTAAAATAGTAATCAACGATCAACAACTTTACAAGAAATATGTAAATAGATTCACAATAAATATGAACAAGGGGCGAGGAATAAAAACGACAGTGAGTCATTTTTAATGTGATCCAATGTTATTCCAGCAGTTTAGGGAATTTATTTGTGATGATGGACTTCTTGGCTTTGTGGCAGCCAGCCGTTAATCTGAGAAACCCTGCGAGACGTCACTGTAAAATATCACCTTGCTCATGACCATCTTGGAAGCCTTCCAGCTGCGGTCTTTGGGGATTCGGCCTTGGGGAGACATTAGCACCAGAACAGCTGCTGAGACGTTGGTGACAATAGCTGGAGGGTTGGGGAACGTCCTCAGCTCTGTCAGGTTCAACTGGAATCAGCACACACACACACACACACACACACACACACACACACACACACACACACACACACACACACACACACACACACACACACACACACTTACATTTTTAATATGGTGGGCTGGGATGGAGCCAAGCTAGCGGTGCGTTCATATAAAATAAATGAAATGAAATGAAATAAACCAAATAAAAGAAACCAATTGTGCTGACAGGATTCAGGTCTCCGTATTTATGTGTACACCAGTGATTCACCCTGTTGAGTGTATTGAGGGCTGTATTGGCTGCCTGTAGAGCAGGTTCAGCCTTGGCCAGGTCGTCCTCAGTCTCCTGCTGCTGTTTGGTCACTTCAGCTTGGATTGCTGCCACCTGAAGAAAAAAAAAAAAAAAAAGTCACAAAAAGGTGTGACGTCTACACTTTACTTCAAATGGATTGTTGCAAGTTCGAGAGATTTCTGCCCTTCAGTCTTCGTATACTGCAAGCTGAAGAAGTGGCATGAAATGTGCCGTCATTTTGATGATCCGGGACTTCATGTCTTACCCTCTGCTCCTCTGCATCTGCCACAGCTCTCTCTTGGTTGAGTCTGTCTGTCTGTTGTCCTATTTTAGCTATGAGAGCCTCTATGTCTGTGTTCCTCTGCCACAGCTCCACCTCCTGCACCGCTAGCTTGGCTTTCAGATCTTCTACCTGAGCAAGACACAACGGAAGAGACCCGAGATATAAAAACAGGAAAATGGCAAGACAGATTTCATTTTTGTTTTTTTTGTCCTGTTGTATAAGCCTGTGGTTTATTTCCATCTCCTGACGCATTTCAGGGGTAACACTTTTCTTGAAGGTATCTACATAAGAGTGACATGACACTGTCATGAACACATGACACTGTCGTGACACAGTCATGACCCATGAACCCTAACTCTAACCCTAACCATAACATAACCGAATGACACTTACTAAAAGAAGCGTTATGTCATAAACGTTTATGACTTGTTTATAATGTTTATCACAAGTTCATGACAGTGTCATGTCACTCTTATGTAGATACCTTCGAGTAAAGTGTAACCCATTTCGGTAACCCTCTGAAGGGGTGTGCATACCTGTCATGAACATGAAGGGGTCCTTTAAAAATTGTCATGACTGTTGTCATTAAGTGTCATTTGGTAAATTAGGAGACTTCAATGCAAAGTTAGCATTGTTTGAGACGTTTGTGTTGTGACAAGTTAACGAAGTTACGAACGAACGAACGAACATTAACGAAGACAACAATCTCTGTTATGACAACTTGACATTAAGCGAGACAATATAACCTGTCAATGTCTCTGTTATGACAACTTGACATTAAACTACATAACCCGTCATAAATATGTCACGGCAGGCCTAATTTTCAAACTTTAAGAAGCTATTTAGCTTTATATGTTAACATTACATTTAACTGTCATTAAGTGGTTGGGTTTTAAAAAGAGTTTTAAAAAGACCCCTTCATGTTCATGACAGGTGTCATGTCAGTCTTATGCACACCCCTTCAAATAAAGTGTTACCCACATTTCCTTTTTTTCATTATCTGGATTTTATACATTGTTATATCTGTGCAAAAAAAAAAATCTATATATATATATATAAAAAAAAAAAAAAATAAAAAAATAAAAAAAAAAATAAAAAAAAAAAATATATATATATATATATATATATATATATATATATATATATATATATATATCTCGTCTGACCTGTGAGGCAGTGGTCTGCAGTTTCTGTAGGCCGTTCTCTAACCGTTCCATCTTCTGGGTCAGCTCTGTGCGTTTTTTCCCCAGCAGGTTGCCGTACAGTTTCATAAACTCCAGGAAACTCTTTGGGGTGGTGTAGTTAAAGTGTTTCTCATTCTGCTGGTACTTGACACTCACCTGCACGGTGTGGTTAAACAAGCAACCCGAGAGATGATGTCAGAGAGGGTGTCAGGAGAGGTTATTATCACCCATGGTGCTTTGCAAAAACTCACCTCATTGACACTGGCGTGGGCGTAGGAGATGAACTCACTGATAGATGCCCGCACATCTGGCTGCATCGGATAAACACACACAGGGATTTAGGGAAGGACTATATTGGCAGGCAACGGCAATGGAGGAAGTAGTCAATATTTAAAGGAAAGTGAATATGATTTACATTACATTACATTTCATTTAGTTGACGCTTTTATCCAAAGCAACTTTAAATAAGCATTCAACCGGGAAGGTACAAACTTAGAACAGCAAGAATCACATAGAACATTCCTGGGAACATATTGGTCTGATTTTAGTGAGATGGAGTCTGTGTATTATTTTAAATTGTAGTAATCCATGTCTCACATAGATAGATTGATTGGATTCCTTCAATTGCAGACTGCCAAACATCTTCTAAAATTTCAGCTCCATTATCTTTACCCCATTGCTCCTTGAGATGACTCAAAGTAGGAGACGTCATCCTTTGAATCGTGCGGTACAATTTAGATATCAAACCCGGTTCAGAGGGTCCCAATCTAAAAGTTCTCCAACCCAACCCTCTAATGGTAGAGATGGAAAAGAGGGAAAGTGACTTTTGACTAAACTGCGTACTTGTAAGTACCTGAAAAAATGTGATTTGGGAATGTTGCAATTTGTATTCATTTTCTTTTCTTTTTTTTTTTATAACCATCATCTTCTTAGCCAGGGTGCATTCGGAAGAGCTGTGTTTATAAGTGGATGTGCTATCACCTCCAGTCCAGGTATCTTTTCTATGAACGTAGTGCTGACAGACTGCAGGGCGAGCTGCGACCACGGGTGGAACCAGTCTATGGCCGTGCAATTCACCAGAGCTGGAAACTTCCGTGCCCGTGTCCGCAATGTGAACCCGACTGGGGAGAAACACAAGACGACCTGGAGGACAAAGAGGGCGGGGGGGTATTTTATAATCAATGATATGAGAAACTGGGTTTAAATAAAGCAGGCATCATATTGCACTTTGATACCAAACACATAACACACGTTTCAGACCTTGAGCTGTCTCCGTATCCTCTCAATAAAGAAGCTCCAGCAGTTGTCCCTGCTGTCTATGAGTCCTAATCCTCTCAGCTCCATCCGGATCGACGTCACAATCATATCCACCTCTTCATCGCTAAACAGGTCTGGAATATCCCCTAAATAACACAAACAATGCAAGCTCAAAATGTGTATTTGTCTCTATTTACAGCACACAATGTGAGTACAGAATTCAGCAGTGTTCGGTGGAGTTGCTTTGTGCTGATTGCCACAGTTTCTCCTTTTTGGTTCTGGATGCTACATGGGCTCAGATGATCTATTGCTCAATGACAGTCAGTGTACTGTATGCCAGCTGCTAATACTCAAAAGGCCATACAAAGTATGCACATTAAAATGAGATTTTTTTCCCCATCCTATAGTGCTTCTGCTAGCCAGTGTAACATGGAATTGAATTATCACCATCCATGCACCACCTGGTTAATGAAAGATACATTAAACAAGTCTGATACATTTTCACTACGTCTGTGGCTCTACCACTTACTATGGTATGTATGTATCCAATCTATGTACAATGTGTTGAGAGAAAAAACTATTTGGCTGAACAAAAAAATGATTGTACTACTCTTAAAAAGCATGTGTATTTCAGTTTGTGGGGTGACCTTGTGGAATGGTCTAAACAATAAAATCAAACAGAGCCATTATATTCAAAATAGATTCAAGAAAACTATACTTGACCATTATAGAAAGTTGGCCTGAATATATGAATGGGAATGTACACACAGTGTATAGTTGTATGTTGTTTAAGTTATTGGATTATTGTATTACTTACCATTTTAGTATGCTATATATGCATATTTATTTATTTCTCTTCTGTAATAATATGATATTGTACAGTAGGGGCAGGATTTTATAAGCATTATGCTTCTGCCTGCTCCTTCTCGAACTGCTCCTTTTTTTTTTTATGGAATCAGATCAAATCGATTTGTATGTGATTTGTTTTATTTTTCTGTTTTTAAGTGTCTTTTCCAGTGTGAAGATTGTTCGAGATACATAAAACAAGACACTATAAATTCATGCACAAAAGGTCTTTTCCATCACCTAGAAAAAAGTACACTCATTCTAGCTTTATACACACTAAACTGGGAATTATTTCCTCATCAAAAAGAAAAGGTCATCCTAGCTGAGTGTAGCCAAACCTGAGGCCAGCATGTCGTTGATGAGCACCAGGAAGCATTCATCTGGAATCTGGGCGTCTGTATGAAGGAACACTGTCCCAATGTTCTTCACCCCGACCTTTATGTACAAAGCTGCTATATCACTCTGGAGATGAGGTGGTTACAGAAAAGGGCACAAAGAACATATAAATATGGCATGCTACAGGTTAATCTGGCATTCAGTTCAAACAGTGGAGTGACATTTTGGTATCTATTGTGGCGTGCGCGTGTGTAAATGCATTTTACCTTGAGGTCATTGATGCCGTAGCCTTTACGCAGAGTGATCTGGAAAACTTCCAGCAAGCTGAGGAAGGCAGCCAGCCGACACAGACTCTGCTTCCCACTGCCCCCCACCCCCACCAGAAGGGCGTTACCATAGGGGGCCTCCAGGATACGACTGATACGACACCTGAGCACAAACACCACATTTAATAGTGTGTGCATGCTCTGTGGTTTACGTAATCTGTGTAAAACCTCCCTCGGGCGTGTTAGCAGACGGCATAGAGAAGACATTTTTTTTTGTCTGTCACGAGTGACAGCAATTTGTCTTTGACTAAAAGGCACAAGTGACATAAAATACATATAAGAAACATAACATATACATATATAAACAGTGTAAAAACATTGACAATACAACAGCGCAAAAAGTGGAGAATAAAAGTGTGTGTGTCTTACACATGCTGGATAGCTTCTTCGAAGAGCACCAGGTCCATGACAGCGTGCAGCTCATTATAATGCTCCAAAGCATCTGCCAGCGTCTTCTGGAGTTTCTCCCAGTCTGAAGCCTGACAACACGGGCAAACAAACAAACTAACAAACCTGACTCTCTAGAGTAAGAGCAGCAAGTAACTCTGTGGTAACTTCCAGATATGCAATTAAATGAAGTTCTTATCAAGACTTGACTTGATTAACTTTCAATTCAAAACCCCACACAGAAAAGAAAGGTAATTAGTTTGCTAATGACATGCATTCATCCTCATTTATTTTCTGACAGATTAGACGTGACAGCAGAATTTGTGCCATAAGCTTTTCAAATATGTGAGCTACAGATAATCCACATACTAAATTGATTAAAGTCAAAAACAATTAAACTCACCTATTATATTACCACAGATAATAATGAATAAATGGGTGCTTGAAAGGAGCAACATGTAGTCCGAATCGGAACTAGCTTGTGTGTGTATGAATCATAGACTGTAATACATGAATGTGTCGAACCTGGTGATAGCGAGGCTCTCCCAGTCCCTGGGCAAAGTGACAGTACACCAAAGGCTGGTGGATGAAGATGGACTCATCTATTCCCTGGAGAAAATTGACAGAAACGGAGGTATGAAAGAGGCAACAAAAAAAATACTGAACACGCTATAGTTAAATTGCCCTGCAATGGCTAGAAACAGACCAATTATTTTCAGCAATACAGTATGACATGCTGCTCTCCACATTGCCTAGAAACATCATCTGCATCTGCATCAGCTTTTTACATTCTAAAGTCTCTGACACACCAACCCGACGGCCGACCGTCAGCAGAAAAGGCAGTCGGACTGATCAGTCGGCTCCCCGAGGTCCAAAAAGTGCCTCGGAACACACCGAAGCGACGCCGACTTGAGCGTACCTTCTGCACGTGCGCGAGATGTAATACGTCTCCATAACTGCAGGCGGCGCTAATCTGTATTGTCACCCAAAAAATGAAAAACCGGAAATGACGAACGCGTCACGTGGGTCTGGCTTCTCCAGCCGACCTTAATGGCGGCTCGTTCGGATTGCGATCTTGTATTTTACGAAAATAGTTCACTGAAACGTGTTTCTGAAAACATTTTAAGCGAGAAATAGGTCTTCATTTCAGATCGACAAAAGGTCAGTTTAAAAGATTTTCGTCACATTTTGAGAGGCGTTTGTCAGGCTCATCCCGCTCCTCATTTCCCGGGCTAGCACTCCACCAATCAGATTGGTCATTAAGTCCGACTGCCCCATCTTCCGATTCAACATGTCAAATCGGCACACACCGAACACACTCGAGTCACCGACCTCGCCAGACTGTCCGACGACCGATTATCGGGTTGGTATGCCATAGGGTGTTGCCGTGTTGATTAAAAAGAGGACATTTGTTGCCTAATATTGTACATTTTTTAAAATATTTTAGAGACAAAGACGTTTCTGTATGTTCCTTGCTTTTTACCTCAAAATATCTCTTGCCAGTGTCCAGCAGGATTTTGTTGAAGAGTTCCACGTCTTTCTCTTCCATCAGTTTGTCGGAGTAGACCCTGGAGCTCTCGTGCAGCCACAGGTGA
Source organism: Perca fluviatilis (assembly GCF_010015445.1). NCBI lineage: Eukaryota > Metazoa > Chordata > Actinopteri > Perciformes > Percidae > Perca > Perca fluviatilis. The sequence continues at coordinate 27,995,324 of NC_053122.1, read as the reverse complement.
ACAAGGTCCACGGGGTAGCGGACACTCTCCGGCAGGGCAAACAGGATGCCCTACACACCACCATACATGGAATCAATAATCGTGGGATTAAGTTGACACACACTTGACGTCAAAGTACGTTAAATCTCCATCCCCACAAAACAGGTATCTCTGACAGCTGAAGTGGGTATTTATATGAATGATGGAACAATCACCCATCTAGCCACACTTTACACTGCTGCCATCTGGCCGCAGATACAGGACTCTGAGAAGTAGAAGGACTCGCTTTTGCAGAAGTTTTGTCGCTTCTGCGATAGCACTGCTGAACAAACTATCTCGCTGACTTTGTATAGATCCGGTGTCGTTGTTGTAAATGTGGGTTGTTGGGAGGTCATCTGTTGATGTATTTGTCCATTGTGTATTGCCATTGTGCATGAAACAGACTGTGAAAACAAATCTCCTTCATGGGACAATATCATCTATCTATCTATCTATCTATCTATCTATCTATCTATCTATCTATCTATCTATCTATCTATCTATCTATCTATCTATCTATCTATCTATCTATCTATCTATCTATCTATCCAGAAAACACCTATTTTTCCACTGAAAACTATAGATAATGGACCCATACCTCATTTAATGAATTAAACATCATTCATCCAAGTGACTTACTGTGGGGACAGCAATCCTTTGACACAATGTAGTTTTGTCTTTTTTTTTTATGTGAATGACTGCGTGACTGAGTGTGTTACCTGGAAAATGTTAGAGAGGTCTCGCAGGTTGAAGATGTAGTGGAAGCGTATCGCTGTAGGGAGGAAGTTCTGACTGATTTTTTGGTGCAGACAGATAGCTGCCTGCATAAGCAGAACCAAAAGATGGATAGTTGTAGAAATGGTTGGTTAGATATTGGAACAGAAAGAACAATGGGCATTATTATGGATAGAGTGGCTGATAAATTGAAAGACCAATATTTGAATGGATTTGAACAAAGAAATCGGGTTTTGATGTAGACAAATGCTGCGATGATTCTGTAGGTGTACCTGCATGAGAGTTCCGACCGAGCGGGAGACCCCGTAGCTGAATCCTCCCTGAAGGAAGTGAGCTGACAGGATGCTGGAGAAGATGGTGGCTAATGCATCGGCACTCGGGAAATGTACGGCAAACACTGAGAAATGCCTCTGAAGGGAGAAAAGAGCGATGTGAAAATGACGTTCCATTAAATTACTGTAGAAAGGTCCCTGGTAAACTGCTTTCTGAATGTATCTATGAATTAGATTATTTCATGTTGTTATTAGTTATAAGCTTTCTAGGACACTCTAATTTTAATTTCACTTCTGTTTTTCAGCTTGTTTATCATTTCTTGTAACTTAATTGCTTCTTCTTTTACGGCTGATTAAATCCATTCTGTGTTAATTTGCAACTTAATACATAACCTTGTAAAATGTTTAAAAAGCTAATTAAGGAAAGTAATTGTAGCAGAAAGAGCGAGACTGATAAAGGTATTTTTTTGTACATATCCACACGTGTGTGTATGTGTGTGTGTGTGTGTGTGTGTGTGTGTGTGTGTGTGTGTGTGTGTGTGTGTGTGTGTGTGTATGTATGTGTGTGTGTGTGTGTGTGTCTGTGCGTGCCTGTGGCCATACCTGTAGTCTGGGGTTGATAGAGAAGCTTCCAGCTGTTGGGTTCATACAGGTGATATACTGGCAGTTATGTATTTCCTTCAGAACCAGTCGTTGTCTGTCATACCTACAAAGGTTTTGTCTATTTAGATTCAATTCAATATAACCTGTATTCACTGCACAGTATGTTTAGGTACATACAGGTGTGTAACTGTGTACATTCATGAAAAATCCAATCATTGTGTGTGTATTTTGTGTCTCAGATTTACCAGTGGTTGTAGTCGAGGTGCTGGCGTATGAGTGTGTGCGGCTGGACAGTCCCATAAACATCCACCTCTGGCATGTTGAGGTCGTCTATGAAGTAGATGAGTCTCTTAGCGTTGGGAGGAGCAAATTTACGACCAGCTTTCTTCTCCAGGGGTTTCTCCAGGACACCTGAGGTCCATAGAATGCAGAAGAGAGTTGAGAAAAATATTAAAAAATATATAAAATCATGGCCAGTGCTAGGGGGAGTTATGGATTTCAAAATCTGTCTGCACCAGGAAAAGAGAATAAAAAATACAATAATAAATCAATTTCAAAGCTCAGCAAGTCAGAGTAAAAGCTTGTATTGTAAGGAATGCTATGTATAAAAGATAGTGTGGTATTAAAACAAGATTTCAGTATACACTGTGATACAAGGCAGGGTCAGAATCTCATTTGGAGCTGAGATTTTCTCTTATTTACACAATGTGTTGTTCAGTAATATATTAATTATAAAACAACTCTATAGGTTACTCTATACATGTGACAGTACTTCTCTACAACATATGTGTCACGTCATAATACAAGCGTTAGTTTCATTGGCCACCGGACTGGGGTGGGTGTGGTCTCCCTGTGGCCAGCGAGGTGAAGAAAGGCTGGAATGCAGACGATGGGGAGCTGAGACTGAGACCACATCTGGCGGTGGAACAGCTCAGTGAGAGACCGCTGAAAAGGATTGTGTTTTGGATTTGTACTAACGTTTTCCCTTTTCCCAAGGTTTATGTTATTTAAGTCCACGTCTTCAACGTATAATAAATGAACCGTCAAGCGAGTGGCAACGCCGTGGTAAGCTGACAAAGGAAAGGATCGAGTCGGCCGAGAGCGGAGGGCCCACCGAAGGAGCAGGGCGCCGGGGCGGATAACAGCAAAGGACGGCACGGGGTCTGGATGCCAGGTAGGCCAAAATCCTTTACCTTCAGTCTGGCGACCTAGCAGTTTGCTCGTAGTATCAAATGTGCGAGCACAACCAAGCTCTGGTATAATCCTAGACGTAGAGAGAGAGCAATCAAGTTCAAAGGGTTGGTTATGCCGTGATACGTCTCTTATTTACCAAGCAAAATACTTACCAGTAATAAAGGGAAGTTCTGTAATTGTGAAAAAAAAAAGTTGCCATGAAAGTGCGAATAATCGATTTATTTTTATATTATAAATTCCTGTTATTCTTACGCTGCAGCATGGCTGATGTGGTGTAGTAGTTGAAGGGGACTTTAGCCACCATGTAGTCCTCCTTCAGCTTGGCGACTTTATCCGACACCAGGATGGTCTTGCCCACTCCGGCGTTGCCGACCAACATGATAGGTTTGCCTCTCTGGAGCAGCAGGTCCATGAAGTAGGTCAGACAAATGGTTTCTGGAGTGTGGACCAACACAGTCTGAAACACACGCAACGGGTGACCTGACTGAAACGGCTTGTTCACAGTGTAGTCAGTGTAAACATGATGTCAAGTAATCCTGTTCTTTGTGTACAACCATCATTACCTGTAGTGGTACATCGGGCTCTAGCTCAAATGGCTCCATCTTCTCGCTCCAGGGAGTAAACTTTTTAGTCTCAGAGTCAATGAAGTAGTCAAAGACCGTGCCCTGCGAAGGAAACTTCACCGCTCTCATCTCTTTAGACCACCAGCGGCTGAATTCGGCACGGTAGTCATTCAGCTGAAGCGGGTGTTGGGAAAACGCAATAGTATAATGAGACTATAATAATCTATAATGTAAAATACTGCAATAAAAATGAGTTTTTTAAGCAAACATTTGGTCACCACACACATGATCCTGGAAGAGGGCCCCTCCAAAGGCCCAGACACAAGCGAAGACAAAGTAAATCTCATAAAGTTCTCGGGGAGAATCAGGAGGAGTGTTGTCCTCTGTCAGCAGGCAGTCCAACAAGGAGCACAGTGTCTGATTGGACAAAACACATACATCTGATTGGACTATACATAGTAACGCTTTGTTCCCTTTGATAATATGCAAAAACACAACATAGAGGAGACACTAAGAAGCAGTGACTCGAGTCCTGGACTTGGTCTCGAGTCGCTATTTTCTGGACTTGTGACTCGACTTGTGACTCGACTTGGACTCGCGCAATGACGACTTGGACTCGAGGATTCATGAAATCGGACTCGAGCATTAATGAAATAGGAAGTTGGATGAAGTTTCTGACTACTTTTATTTGTAATAGGCAGTTATGGAGTACTCTCTTTGATAATATGCAGAAACGCAACATAGAGGAGAAACTAAAGGCCGTTTTATGCTTCTGCGTCGAATCGACCCTACGCCATAGCCTGATGTGCTCTCGAAAAATGTAACCATTTGTAGCCATTTCCCCTGACTCATTTCCTGGTTCTCCTTCTCCATAAACAACATGAAATCAAGGAGAGGGTTCACTTTTCCTGCTACAGATTTCCCACCGTGGTCAGAAAACACAGGGGAGACACTTTGTTTCTCTCACTAGGACTCTAGAGTCGCTACTCGCTCCGAAGCTAATCGCCGTCACTCTCTCACTTCTCCCTCGCTCTATCACCCACACCCCACATTACACACACATGCCGGCTCGACGGACATACCAGCGCACAAGTATAAACATCAGGCCACTTATGTAGGCTACGGCGAAAGCTAACCCTGACCCCCTAACCCATAAAACAAGCTTAAGAAGCAGCGACTCGAGTCCTGGACTCGGACTCGAGTCGCTATTCTCTGGACTCGACTCAGACTCAAACTCAGGTAATGGTGACTCAACTCAGACTTCTTTGGTGACTCGTACTCGTGCTTGGACTCGGACTCTAACACTGGGGACTCAAGACTTGACTCGGACTCGACAGATGACTGGACTACAACACTGCTAAGAAGGTTTGTGACTCATTGATTGAGACTCTACAGCCCGTAGGTAAGATACATAATGAGCGTGTTGTGTGCTCTCACCTGCACCATGCTGTTTTCCGGTATGGGAGTGATGGTTTTCAGGTTGCAGCGGACTTGTTCCAGGCAGTACGGCACATACTTATCAAACAGTATGGTGAGGTTGGCTCGCTCTGATTGGGCCTGTCGGGTGTCTATCCAACTTGTCACATACCTGGGAACACAGTGAAGACGTCACTGCTAACCAAAGCACAAGTCCACGATTTGACATGTGTGTTTGTGCTTGTGTGTGCCTTACGAGCTCCAGCCAAGGTCCTGTGGGTTGACATAGAGGATTCCTGCCCTGGATACAGTAGCTGGAGTAGCAGCCTTCAGATGAGAGATCTCAAAGAGTAGACGCATGGAGGAGGACAAACTGATCCTCTCATTACTGGCAAGAGTCAGAACCTGGTCAGAGGAGAGGATTTGTTGACATAAGGGATGCAAGATATGAGGGAAATATTATAATGTATAAATTAGGGAGGTCAGCATTAACAACGCGAGCATAACGCGTTAATTTTTTTGATCGCATTAATCGCATGCCGCCATTTATTAATTTATTTTACACTTCACTCGGCTTCGCATCATTCCTAACAACGCACCTTAGTTGTTCTAAAATCACTAGAATGTAGCTAGGCTACTATTTTGACCCTTTGCCGCACCTTTACTTATCATCAAGCTGCCATAGGCTACTTCCTCGTAACACATCCTGCTGCTGCAGGCTGCAGGCATGATGGAGAAAGACAGCAGCAACACAATTCTGAATGGCGCTTTTTACTTTCCAAAACTCCCAGACAGCTCAGTAGACAAGTCGAAAGCCATATGCACATTGTGTAAAGCCGAATTTAAATATCACCGAAGCACGTCAAGCTTGAGCTACCACCTACGAGCTAAGCATAGTACAGTTAACGTGACTCAGGCTGATGCTAGTGGGCTCAGGCAAAGCACTATTTTGGAGAGTGCTACTCGCCGACCTGTGGATGAAACCAAATCCCCAAAAATTACTACAGCTCTTGCAAAATGGGTGGTAACTAACTGCAGACCTGTCAGCATCGTAGAAGTCTTGGGTCTTAAAGAAGTACTACGGTTGGCAAGTTCTGAATTGTGCAATAATGACAGATTCACACATTTTTCTTTTGTTTACAGTAAATAAATAAACAAATCCAAATCTTAAAGTCAAGTTCATAAAGTAACTTTCTTTGCATTCATTTGATTCCCAATCAAGATGCACTGGTATGAATTGCTTTCTATTGTTAATATGTACTTAAAAACTAAAAACTAAAATAATAGAATTTTAATCATGTGATAAAACATGCGATTAAACGCGATTAACAATAGAAATTCAGCGATTAATCGCGATTAAGAAAAAATGTATAGTTTGACAGCCCTAGTATAAATATTATTGCAATATTATAAAGTGCAGTTTTCTACTGATATTTTCTTTCAACTAACACAAAAAAATCTCTGATGATCTTTCGCGATATGTATATTGCGCCAGTTGCTATCACGATGACGATAAAAAAAACGATATATTGTGCAGCCCTAGCTTAGATATATACAGCAGCCCGCAAAATGCAAAGCGACTGGCACTGAAATGTATGTCCAATTTTTTTTTTGGGCTTTGGGTGTTTTTGGTTGATGTAAAAATGAAGGCGTGTTAAATAAAGGACAAAATCAAGCATTAGAAGAAATGAAAAAAGAGAACAGAGATTCACTCTGACCTTATTGTCATCCATAACTGTGTTGAGTGACTCAATCCACATAGGGTCAATATCCCCATCCAGAACAATCCATTTGGGTCCGTCATGGCCCACTGAGGTCAGCTCTCTCATGGTAGAGGAGAACAGACCTACAGTAAAGTAAAACACACAGTGGCATATCAAACCAGAAACATAAGATCACTGGGGCAAAAATGTCACTTACGTGTGATAGATGTCGGAACCCACATTGCAACTTGACAATCAAGGGCAGCCTTTTCTATCATATTTCTTACCACACTAAGTTCTGTTATGTGTACCCTATGAATATGATTCCAACTAAGCCAGGGTAGGGTGGGGTGCGGTGGGTTGTGTGCTTTTCTTCTGTTTTTTGTTTGTTTTCTTTGACTTCTGTGTATAATTTGTTGTGATCTGTTCCTCTGTTTTGTGTGTGTCTTTTCTCTGTTTAAAATCTAAACTGTTAGGAATGCCCACTTTCATGTACCGTCATTTAGTTTCCAATCAAATATGTTATATGTGAAAAAAAGTTACATACTATCGTTTCAATGTTGCACTAAGCAGACTCATACTGTATACTGTAATGGAATAATAAATGATTCCATATCAAAAATTTTCAAACGAGAGCTTGCTCTCAGCCAGAAGAAAGTCATTTAACAAATTCTAATTAATTCTGTGAAGACGCTTGGGAATAAATTACCGTCTTGGCACCGAAATAACTTGACAGCGACCCAAAAGCTGAAGAAAACTCAGGTTCCCTTGATCATCATTTACAGCTTATTAAATTCCTTGTGAAATCCTTAAGCCCCTCACCATCTTTCCACTCTCTGGTTGCAGGGTGCAGGTATCCAAACAACTCGTCTGTAGTCACAGCTTTAGGGTTGATGTCATTCCATACGGGCTTCATCTTCATGGTTGCATAGGTTCTGTGGAGGGTCTTCAATATCTGATGAATAAACGTTATAAATATACGACAAAATGTCTTTTCACAAAAAGTAAATCCCTCATTATCACTCTAGTCTAAAGCTACGAGAACAATGCCATTTAACTCTTCCTTGACTTTAGCTGTGGGAGACTTTGCCTTCTCTACACAAGGCTTTTTTGGTATTTGTTTGATGCAATCAAAAATCAAAATAAATCACCAAAGATAACAGTACACTTGCAACCTGAGAATCTATGTGCCTGTGATCTATGCGTATGGACGACAATGGTTATAAGCCACCTCTCATTAAAAGTGGCTTTGAAAATAAATGGGCAAATTGTATGTGGTTTAAACCTGGCTCTTTCCAGTTCCTGGTCCGCCTACTACAAACACAGAGTGTCTGACAGCCAGCAGCTCCTCCAGCTGGGTCACCTGTAGACACACAAGATATTGAATCATACTGGATTTCTGATCATATGAATACTATTAATTACAAATTTTCTTTCTTTCTCAAAAATTATAGACCTTTGATATGTACTGTGCATCCTTCTGAGTCAAGACTTGCAATCCAGAACTATAATTATACTATAAATATAGTTAAAAGTTATATATTTGTATAGGCACATTGGCTTGCAATCCTAAAACAGTTCCTTTTCTTTTTCAGGAACCCCTCCCCCCCACAGAAGAGCACTTCTGAGGCACCTTAAGTATGAAGTTCTCCTCAGGCTGCAGGCGCAGTTCACTGACTGACTGGCGAACAGCGTTCTCCAGCTCAGGGTCTCTCTTCCTCGGCACGTCCAGCTGAGGAAACAGATCACTGATGAGCCCGAGGAATATGGGCACATCACTGGTCACTATCTTAGGCAGGTTGAAGTCCCTCAGGGCCCGCATCAGCACCTGGGCAGGAAATGACAAATGCTTGATGGTTGTAATGCAAAGGCACTTATGAACTCAAGAATTTTGGAAACTGCAAGCCATATGATTGCACACAATCATTCTTCCCCATACCCACTACATGTGAGATGCTTCAGTGTGAATGAAACCGATTGGTGCGTACCTGTTCCTCAGGTCGGCTGCGCTCCTCTCTCTTCAGAGATCCAGCCACAACCAGGACTGATTTGATAGCCCTCAAACCCCAATCATAATGATCCTAGACAGTCCAGAATTAAGTATTACAGTTTAGAAACATATTTAAAGTAGCAGAACAGCATTTTAATAGTGCAATCACAATGATCCCTGCGAAGAGAAACATGTTATGCAAAAAAGAGTTGAGTAAAGTGAAATAAGAGGGGTGTGGTGATTAATGACTTCTTGTAGGTGTTGGCGTTGCTAAATGTGTACAGCATTTCCCATGACTGTTGGCAAAAGTGCTTGTTCTGTCACAGCAGAACTTGTTTTTCATTCCTTTAACATTCATATTAGCTTTCTAGTAGTACGTGTTCCTCCTAAAACAGCACAAGGACTAGTTGCAGTATATTGAGTGTCCTGTATATTAAGTAGAATGTACCTAATGTGGACAGTACCATGTACCTGTTTGGACAGTAGCTCCTTACAAAGAGTGTAGAGGCTAATGAACTTGCGAGCCAGCAGACGAGCATCTATGAAGCCTTCCGCCACCAACATGATCTCACAGATCAGCTCAAAGTCTGGGATCACCATGGCACAGGGCCTAAACAGTTAGCAAACCTGCTATTAATTAGTCATCTTTAACATTTGTCAGCTCTTGCACTTAACCCTCCTGTTGGCCTTGGGTCAAATTTGACCCATTTTCAAAAAGTCTCTATATCAAACATTTGGGTTTCTTTCAAAGAATTGTCCAAAAAAAAATAACGTGGATGGTTCCATACAATGTTCTTTAGTGTAAAATAAATGATTTGTTCATTACTTTAAATTAATTTGGTTATTTTATTAGATTTTATAGCATTTGAAACATAATGGACAACACAAATCTCCTCCTTTTCTCTGTTTATATCCGACCTGAATAGAGCTTTGAGGTTCTCTGGGAGCTCCGCCCTGCCAGCATAACCTGGGTTCAGAGTGATGAAGATCCCCACTGTTGGCTTCAGCTCTATCTCCTCTCCAAGGAAATGGAACCTACATACGCACAGCAACAATTACAGATGACTCAATAGGTCTGGACAGAAATCTTAGACTGGCTGAGCAGACGAATGAATAAATAAATATATGGATTGTTTTATAAAGCACATCATTATTTCCACATCTACCGTTGCTTCTTGTTGCGTACAGCATCCTGTATAGTCTTGACCTGCACAGCTACCACGGACAGCACTTCTACTGAGATCCTGTTGAACTCATCAAAGCATCCCCACACCCCTGTCTGAGCCAGACCCTTATAAATGTTACCTATGGACTGGAGACATGTGATGGAGACAGACGGAGTAAGTTGACAAATAAAGTAAATGGGCCGTAAATGGACACTGCGGAAAACATCTGTACAGTCCGTGCTACCTTGTAGTCCATCTGTTCAGAGCAATTGAACACATATACCATGATGCCCAGGGAGCGCCCGAGGTCTTTGGTAGTCTCCGTCTTACCGGTGGGGGGGGGTAAAAGGGGGGGAGGGGTTTTTAAATATCGAGCACCACTCAGTAGTCGATGGAGGATGGGTTATGATATAAAATCTATACTGTAAATTGATGTTCATACTACATCAGTACATGTACTGTGTGTGTACCTGTCAGTGAGTGGAGTGATGACCAGTCTGTTAGTGTTCCCCAGGTATTCATAGCTGAACTGGAACTGGGCGTCACAGATGTTGACGTAACAGTGTCTGGTTTCGTCATCCCAGCGGTGGCGTAACTGGGACAGCCATGCAAATGCCTGGCCTGTTGTCACCTAAGAGACACACACACACACACACACGCACACGCACACGCACACGCACACGCACACGCACACGCACACAGTAACGCCAACAGGAAGGTCTCCTTGCTTGTACTGTTGCCTAATTTAGCAGACTAGTGCAGTGCCTGTGCAAAACGTGCCTGTTTGGAACGGCCGACTGCTTGGACTCCTGTATCTCCAAAAATAACTCTCAGAAGGCCCCCAAAGCACTTAATACGCAACTTAACTGAATACTACTGACTTACTTTGTACTTCTCGTTCAGAGGAAAACATTGTACTGCTACGTTTGCCTGTGGCAGATTCAGATTCTACTCCAAAAATATCACAATTAAAATATGATGCCTAATTATTCAGTTTTTTGCGGATGATCCCTTTTTGGCATGACACCGGTAGCCCACTGCGAAGACATGCTTGACTGACGCCGTGAAACCCCCCGCAGCTGCACACAGGTCCCATTTTTTTTCTTTCTGTTTTTCTCAACCTTTATTGTGCGGCCGTCCCATCCCACAACAAAATCTCTCTCCCAACATCTGCTGTATTACAAAAGCCAAAAAAAAAAAAACAAACTATATGACCCTATCATATGCACAGAACAACGGCACCTCCAACAAAGCTACGGCCATTGTCCACAGTTTATTAATATCCAATATCCAACACTCTCCAAACGGCTCCAAATTCCAAATGCCAAATTCATTGGGTACCCACGTAGCCAAGTGTGTAGATTAGATCGGATGAACCGTTCACAATGGCCACACACAAACACATACATACGGAGGGTCCTCGATTTAAAGTTATATGAATGTTTTACTTGAGCATTACCTTCTGAGTTATGAGACTGGCGACCACGTCTCGAGCGTGGACATCAATTGTGCAGACAGTCATAATTTTCTGTCTATCTCCAGGAGTTAAATCGCCCAGCAGCATGTGGATCAGTGAGTTCAGCTGTGTGATCTGAAAAACAACAACAACAGAATTCATCACAGGACAAAACAACCAGTATATTCACCCACCGTCTTAACATTTTTCCTGAATTTATAGCACTACCTGTTTCCTGTTGTAGTCTTTGAGAGCTGTCTCAAATCCCTCCTCCACCCTCTCAAAGGCAATGCCCACATCTGTGGCCCACCACACCTGGCTACCAGTCAACCCTACCTGTGAATGGAATGAAAACAAGAGACAGACAGGTCATGTGTGTGTTTACGCTGTAAAGTTGAAGTGGTGATCCATCAGAGTGTCCATTATCAGACCTGTGCAGGGTAGTCAAACAGCCATTGGTCTCGTGGTTTGTCCTCATAGGCAGATACGGCCTCCTGGATCTCCTTACGGACCGTGCAGCGCATAGTGCTCTCTAAAGCACTCAACCAACACTCAGCCTGAAAGAAAGACACAAAGAAAGACACAAAATGTTAAAACATAAATACAAACAAAAATGGAATCCTATGCTATGTAAAATCTGGAAAGGGCATGACATGTATTACACATGGCAACTGTGTATACATACAGTTATATACATACTGTGCATATAATAAACAATACAGAGAAAGGTATTGATTACAACTATACCTACAGTGGAGCTGGGTACCGAATTCAATACTTTTTAGGCACTGACTGAATTGCCTCCTTAGTGTTCGAGTATTTAAAAATGCCTCGTCATTCAATACCAAATTTCAATACCTAAGGAGTAAATCTCATCAGCGAGTCAATAAGCATGCAGCATGTTTCTACCAAGATTTAAAGGTGTATTAGGTAAGACTTATAAAACTAACTTTCTGTCATATTTGCTGAAACTGACCCTATGTTTGAGAAGAACTACATGAAGCAGGTAATACAAAAAAATAATCTGGCTCCTCTGGCACCACCTACAGCCTGTAGTGTGATTTGCAAAAATCCACCACTCTCTGTTCTGATGCTCCAATCAGGGCCAGGGGTGGGTGTCTAACTGCGTGTCAATCACTGCTAATGCAAACACATTCATTCTCCCTTGTGGGGGGAGGGGCTTAGGAGACCGTTTTGGGCTTTAGCAGAAAGGGGAGAGGGACTGAGAAGTTGTCGATGTTTAAATCGATCTTCACAATCCTACATACAGCACCTTTAATAACGCTTGTGATTGGCTGTCTAATGTTACACGTCGTAGAGACACGCAGGAAAAACTCTACGTTACACAGAGACGGGCTAACGTAGTAGGAGCTGAAAAATATATTAAAAAAATTGTGCTGTAATGTGTAATGCTGTAATTTAGTTTTGTTAAAATGGATTCTATAAAATTGGAATCGGTATCGAAGTCACGGTATTGGTATTTGTACCGATACCCAGCCCTAGCTATAACACAGTAATGTGACTAATGAATAGAGCAGTAGCTGAGTGTAACTCGACTTGTATTTCCGCACACAGAAATCTAATTGTGTTTTTCAATACCTGCCCTTCACAGACACATGGCTCAGAGAACGGAACATATTCGCCCTCTCGGCTGAACATCCCTATAGCAACTGCCTCCCCATCCTCCTCCCCTCCTCCACCTCGGTCTGAGTCCTTGAAGCGAAGATCTGCTATGTTGTCAAACAGCTTCAGCAAATGTCTGGTCACCTGGAAAAACACACACACACACACACACACACACACACACACACAACGGACTATACTGTAGTTCCATTTCTATTCATAAAGGTTATGCTGTTTACAGAATGTAATCTCTCGCTTGGAATTTAAGAAAAAGAAAACAGAATATTGCCTCTCATTCTTATCTTTATTAACATTCTCCGCTCCACAACACTAAGACACAGTTCGAAGAATATATTGAACTGATAATTACATTGTGCTGTCTATCTCTCTATATGTTCTCTCTTGGAAAACATAATGCAATTGTAGTCTATCACCTGTTTGGGCTGTGTTCCTTTGGAGACGATCTCCAGCAGGTCTGAGGCCGAGACAAAGTAAAATCTGGGAAATGTGAGTCTCTTGGTCTCCAGGTACTCGGCCAGAGCCTTCTCGCACACAGACAGTCTCTGCTGCAAGGTCTCCAGGTTCTCCAGAAAGCCAGGCTGGTTGGTCACCTCTACCATATTACTGTTCTGCACCACCGCAGTCATCAGGCTCTGCGCCAGAGAAGAATGAGTAAAACCAGAGGAACAAATAAAAGGATACATGACATCAGGGCTGGGCAATACATTGATATTATATCCATATCGTTATATGAGACTAGATATCGTATTAACGTGTTGTCTCTTACCTAGTTTTAAAGGCTGCATTACAGTGAAGTGATGTCATTTTCTGAACTTACCAGACTGTCCTAGCTGTTATTTGTCTTTACCCACTTAGTCATTGTATCTACATTACTGAGGATTATTTATCACAAATCTCATTGTGTAAATATTTTCTGAAACCACCAACAGTCAACCCTAAAATATCGCCGCAATATCGCCATTGATGTATTTGGTCCAAAAAAAAAAATCATGATATTAGATTTTCTCCATATTGCCCAGCCTTACATAACATAACGATATAAGGAGATGTACGCATGTAGGCTACTGCTCTCATTTGGCATATCTTACCTGGAAGTCAGTGTGAATTCCCTGGAAGCGCTCTGCATCGTTGGCCAGCTGGCAGCGGATGTCGTGGCTGTTGGTGAAGATGCTGTTGAGGTGGGCCCAGGTCCTTTGGACAGACATCCAGGAGGAGATGACCAGGTCGGCCACCATCAGCTTCCTCTGCCATCCGCTCACCTCCGCCTGGAAATACTCGACGTACTTGCTCATCAGGATGTTCTGCAGCTGCACCTGGAGGGAACGCAAAGGAGGAGCTTTACACGATAAGCTGTAAGATAAATTAAATGATTAAAAACCATCCATTATGTTTCTGAGCACGTGTTCTGATCAGTTACCGCCTTAAAGCTATAGTGCGTAGTTTCTGACTCCTATTTCTCCATATCTGTATCTGTTTCAGTGTCTCTGTGTCCCAAACGGCAGCGGCAGATGGCCGCCCACCAAGAGTCAGGGTCTGTCCCAGGTTTCTCGGAACAAAAAGGAAGGAAAAAGGAAGTTTGTCCTCGCCACTGTCGCACCAAATGCTTGCTCCTGGGGGGAATTGTTGGTTCTTTGTATATTATAGAGTGTGGTCTAGACCTACTCTCTCCGTACAGTGTCCTGAGATAACTCCTGTTATGATTTGACACTAAATAAAAATTGGAATTGAATTCAGAAGAGGTAATTACTCTTCCCTCGAGTTTCTGCGCATGAAAGTCGCTGGACTACACCATTTTCTTAACAAAGCCATACTGAGAAATACAGTGTTTTGTGGAGCTGATAGGCTTTATTAGCTTTCCATCAACTAATTTGGCAATGGCTTGAATATAACGGACGTCCATTGATATAAAATAGTTGCGCACTATAGCTTTAATATCAGAGTCAGACTGACAGAAAGCATTACATAGAGACATAAAGCAATACTGGAATATAAATTCTAACCCTGAGCCTGACAGTTATCAGCATGAAACTACTAAGATAAACTAGATATCACGCTCACCTGGTTGTCCTCCAGTGTTTCGATCAGATTCTCATCAGCTTTGAGCAGAGGGGTTCCTGTGCTGGTGTGAGTCTCATATGACAAGTACATAACACTCCACGTCTGGGTAATCTCAGCCAAAACCTAAATAAATGGAGGAAATGTTTCTTTACAAAATGTGACATCTGATCATTTGTCAACGAGGAAAAACATACAAAATTTGCAGTAGGATAAACATAAAACGTGTAATCTTTTTTACTAAGTATGTTATGTATCTTATTTCTGCATAATTTGTTATTTCATCTTTCTTGTCCATTGTGAGTCTGCTTCATGATTATCTTTGCGGCCTTATTTTTAAGGATATGGAAAAAGTAACGATTTATCCGGGACAGTATTTGTCAGGAATATTTTTTGAGATTTAAAATGCATTTTTTTAAACACGCATCTTTGTCAACTGAACTCTCAACTGTTACTATAAATGCAGGGATTGCAACAGGCTCAAAAAGTAATTGTCTTAAAGGTCCCATGACATGCTGCTTTTTGGATGCTTTTATATAGGCCTTAGTGGTCCCCTAATACTGTATCTGAAGTCTCTTTCCCGAAATTCAGCCTTGGTGCAGAATTACAGCCACTAGAGCCAGTCCCACAATGACTTTTCCTTAGTACGTGCCATTTCTGTGTCTGTAGCTTTAAATGCTATTGTGGAGCAGAGAGGTGGGGCAAGGTGGAGGGTGGGGGTGTTGCCTTGACCAGCTTGCGGCCACGGTTGTAGCTCTATTTCCTCATGGGTGGGCAAAATTCTCTGGGCAGCTGTGGGCGGCGGGCAAAGCAGAGAAAGGGGAGGTAGCCTTTCCCCTTATGACATCATAAGGAGCAGATTCCAGATCGGCCCATCTGAGCTTTCATTTTCTCAAAGGCAGAGCAGGATACCCAGGGCTCGGTTTACACCTATCACCATTTCTAGCCACTGGGGGACCATAGGCAGGCTGGAGGAACTCATATTAATGTTAAAAAACCTCATAAAGTGACATTTTCATGCCATGGGACCTTTAAACAGTCTTGGCCCTTCACAACTACTGTAATGATACATAGGACACTATTCTACAACTGGTTGGTCTCGATGATTCTTACTTTCTCTATGGCCATTTCTTTCACAGCCTTGTCCACTATGTTTTTGACCTCATCCTCCACACGGTGAAGCTGTAATTCCAAAAGGTCCCCCAGGGTGGTGCCTTCCCCCATCACAAACCTGACCTGAGGACCAAAAGGAATACACGGCAAGCATGAGTGCGATCACATTTCACATCGGGATAATTGGGTTCACTGAGCCGTGCTGGTCATTACAGGCCGGGACAAGAGTTGGCAGGGTAGTTTAATGAAGCTGGAGTATGTAAAGAACAGAACTAGGGCTGCACAATATGAGGAAAATATGCGATAAGGTTGTACTTGCGATAAATAAAGAGATAAAGTATACTCACTTTCTGCCTTTCTGCTGCTTTCAGTATTCTGCTAAAATACAACAGATTGCTTGTTGAATTTAAAACAAATGAAAGGAAATTATTTCTACCATTCTTTTATTGAATGAATTGAACATTGAATTGAATATAAAAGGCAGTGCTAAAAAAAATGACAGACACATTTTAGAGTGCATTTTAGAGATTTTCTTTCAAATAACAAAAAAATATGAGTGTCTTTCGCAATATGTTGCAGCCTTTCGCAATGTGTTTATTGTGGCAGTTGATAGCACGACGATAAAAACAAAATAAATATTTATATATATGTATATATACATATATATATATATATATATATATATATATATATATATATATATATATATATATATATATTGTGCAGCCCTAAACAGAACTTGACTCAATAGAGACATTATTGACTCAGATACCCCAGTGGTGTTCATAAGCTGTTGCCAGTGTCTTTCTCTGACGGCGGAGTTTTGCAGCTCGTTGACAGCTCTCAGAGAGGTCAACAGGTTCTTCACAGTCGACTCTAGACCCATGTAGACGTCCCACACCCGCACCTCCTTATCCAGCATCTTCATCTCCTTTAGCATGGAACACAGATAGTCATTACATTATGAGAGAAATTTGCTCTTTTTCTCAACCCTCGCAAAAATGAAAGATTTGAACGTTTGTCCATGGAAGCTTGCCATACCTTAGCGAATCGTCTGAGCTCCATGTCCATCTGCTCAACATTGATCTCTTTCCATGGAGTCTTAGTCCAATCTTCTATACTGGTCTGGCACGGAGAGGAGAAGGGAAACATTTAGAATCAGAATCAAAAAAAGGGTTTATTGTCACAGTAAATTACACTTAGGTTTGAATTTGCCTTGGTGATTGGTGCATACACAAACAAACAATTTCATCTGTGATTGTCTAAACTCTATTTCCCCCTACAGTCTCAAAGGTCATCTTTAGGTATGGTATAGCATTCATACTGTAGCTTGTGGGTATGTGCAGAGTTAAAAGCTGAGCCTAACTATGCAGGCCCTGCTGCATTGTGTTAACCATGTATTAATGGTTGCTCAAACATAGCTAAGAAATCAAGTGCTGAGTAACATTTACCTTCACAAAGATGACCATGTCCCAGACTGCTTTGACCAGTATGATGTCAGAGCGACACTGGCGCAGTTGCTTGTAGTCTGGGAAACTGACCTCAAAAAGATCAGCTGTGTCCTGCAGCTTCTTCATTTCCGCCTCCATCACCGCTACAGCTCGATTAGACTGGAGACAGAGACATTTTGATACGCTGTGGCTTAAAACGGTAATGTTTGTTTTGATTCTATTAAATTATACACTTTTAAACTTAAATTTTTTTGAATCGGTAGTAATAGTGCTTACCTTATCAATTAGTTTATATTGCTCCTCCACATTGATCTTAAAGATTGGTTCAGTACGAAACTGTTCTCTGAACTCATGCTGCTTGACCTGAAATGTGAGAAAAAAACTGCACACTCAGGATTCGTTGAAGCTGCAGTTCCTATGCATATATTTCTCCATCTCTATATCTATTACTGTGCACACTAGGGGGGGTTGTCATATATAATGCAGGAAAGAAAGTGAGAAGGTTTATGTGTCAGATATTGAGGTCTTTGTAAGCGGTTGCCACGCTGACATCCTACGCCACACACACAGCCTCACCTCAAAGCGGACACATTTCCTGCGTATAACTGAAACTTCATTTGATTGTAGTGGTGCCACTTCATGTTTAACAGTGAACGCGATTTTCCTCAGACTCGTCCACTTCTCCGGCAGCTCCTGTGTTTTGTGGTAATCAAGTAAAGCATGTCATGTAAGGATAAAGAAATATACATAGAAGTCATGGAAATGTGTGTGTTTGAGTATTTGGTACACACTTCTAGCTGGGTGTAGACGCTCTCTGGCAGCTGCTGTCCGTAGGTCTTGAGGAGCTCAGCAGTAGACTTGAGAGGTTTGAAGTGCTGTTCGGTGCTGATCTGCCGGTCTCGTATGGCCATGAGGTGTCCCATGATGTCCACGAGGCCTGCATAGTCGCCATCTGACACCTTGTTAGAAAGACCATGGGCCGTGTCCTGGACAAAAGAGGATAATTCTCTCACGCTGTGGGACAGAGAGGAAGGAGGATGATGTAAGGGTTAAGGCTGGGTAATATGGAGAGAATCAAATATCACAATATTTTTGACCAAACACCACGATATTGATATTGCAACCATATTGTAGGGTTGATTATTGGTGCTTTCACAAAATATTTACACAATGAGATTTTTTTAAATAATCATCAGTAGTGTGGATATAATGACTAAGTGGGTAAAGGCAAATAATAGAACAGCTACAGCAGTCTGGTAAGTTCAGAAAATGACATCACTTTACTGTAATGCAGCCTTTAAAACCAGGAACACTAATGTCAAATTACTATACTCAAACTGTAAGACAATATCCAGTCTTATATCATAATGTCGATATAATATCCATATATTGCCCAGCCCTAGTAATGGTTCAGAGTGGGCAGGACTGGCACAGGAAAAAAGTCTCTTCAATAATGATATGAAATAAAAAGAAATTCTTTGTCACCACTTTGTCCCCTAAAGCGTTCATTATACTCGCCATTCTCGCGCGACAGTGTGACGTCATGGGAGCGCCGTAACCGTTTACACTCGCACGTGGTGGTTGTGACACTAGTTGCAGTCTTCTCCTGAACAGAGGTGTCGCTAATGAGGAAAGGCTACCGACTTTGCTATTTCTACGGACTAGAAGAAGAAGAAAAAGGTAAACAATGGCAGAACTGGCAGCAGCATTGACGTCAATGTCAACAGTGGCTAAGATGATATTGGAGTCAATGGATGAGGAAGAACAGCTGCTTTCGAGCCTGATTGCAAAGAAACGAAGAAAAAGAAGGTGGAATGTTGGTCCTTTGAATAACGGCAGACATGAATATGGTGAGTTCAATATCCTCGTGAAACAAATGAGGATGATAGACGAAGGGAAGCACATTGAATACTTCAGAATGTCTGCAAAACGATTGGATGACCTACTTCGTCGGATCAAGCCCTTCATTCACCATAAAAGAACTCATCTTAACCCAGTAAGTTTGCAGTCACTCTGAGAGTCCTGGCATCCGGTACCAGTCAGAATGCAGTTGCAATTGGCGCACTTGCTCGAACTCGTCCATGCTTCCTGTTTCCGCTTTGTCATGCACCGCTGAAAAAAATAGAGGGGTGCACGACGTCTTGTCGCGCACTTTAAATCCTGGCGCGCCAGCGAGATCTACGTCATTTTGACGTCACATTGTCGCGCGACAGGTCGGGAACGGCGACTGTAAAGAGGCCTTTAGTAGGACAGTTAAAACTGATTGCTTTTAGGTAATAGCTTTTGCGATTGTGGGCCTTAGAAAACAGTATAGTAGTGTAATGTATTTAACAATGTCTGTATTCTTTATTTTCAGGTAGTTCTTATCCATTTTTGTATTTGTAGTTGTCCATTGAGAGTGATTGACATATGAATCTGTTGTGTGCGTGCGTGTCTAACCTCTGGTTGACGTGGTTGAGCAGGTGCTCCTTGAACATCCAGCTCCATCTCTTGATGACATTCATCAGCGTGTGCTTGAAGGGTCTAATATCGAGCTGTAGCCAGCCACAAAACACCCTCCTGTCCTCCATCTTGCTCACCCGTGTATACAGAGACTCAAACAGGTTGATCTGGAGCGAGAAACGGTACAGTGACTCAGAGACATTGGATCTAAGAGAAGAAAGGACCAGAGAATGTGAGGCACACCTGTTCTTTGAAGTTGTCCAGGGTGGGTGGGTTCTTTTTCAGCTCATAGTCAGCATACAGCTCGGCTTCCTCTGTACTTAACACATGGCCGTATAGCAGGAACTGCCTCATAAATTCAGACCTGTGAAAGTTGAGGTAAAAAAGACGAAGGGGATGTTTATAATTGTTTAAGTGAACAAAATGAGGCACGAGAACCTACAGTATATTTGTGTATTTCAGTAGTGAAGCAATTTGATAAAAGTAAAATAAATTGACAGAGAGCCATACACTTCTGACCTGTCATCAGTCCAGAGGTAGCGGTAGCTGGCAAACGATCCCTGATATTCCCTGACCTAAAAAGCAACACAATCATTTACAACCGTAAGCATCATAAATAAGCCTCCATGTGCGTACAGAAAACAAACACTTACCTTAGCGATAGTTGCGCGTGCGCGTGAGCGGATCACATAGCACATCTCTGACAAATCCTCCATTTCATTTATGTCGCACTACAAGATGAAGAAACAAGATTGCATAAGACAAGGGTGTGTGTGTGTGTGTGTGTGTGTGTGTGTGTGTGTGTGTGTGTGTGTGTGTGTGTGTGTGTGTGCAGATTTGTTTCGGTGTATGAACATACAATCTCATCTGTATGTCACCTGATAGTTATCCAGCCGTTGATGCTTTGCCACTCTGGGAATGAAGGACGCCATGCTGGTGATGTTGGCCACCATCTTATCCACAATATCGTAGAAGTTACCACTGTGGCTGAAGTCCAGCGAGGGGTCAAAGGTCATCTCATTGCTGTTGAGTACCAGCCGGATCTCAAACAGTGGTGTAATGCGCTGGGCTGCATCTGTGTTGTCCATGAGGTACTGCAGGGAGCAGCGGACTGCACTGGAGAAGCCCGTCAGGATCATACGGTCCACGTAGTCTGTGTAGGCCTGCCACTCACTGCTGTCCAGGTCTGTGACACCGAGCAGAGACTGGCTCTCCTGGAGGACGGTGGAAAAGTGAGTGGGAGTTAAGTCAAAGTCAAAGTATCTTTATTAGTCTCCCCAAGGAGAAATTTGTTGTGGACACTGGGAGAAATTGCTGCAAGAGTTACAATAAAGACACACAACAAGCACAGGGTTAAAACAATTAAAAGTCAAATGTACAGTAAACATTTTCACTACTCAAAGAGCTATGCAAATTGCAAATTAACATTTTCTATACTTGTGCAAAAAAGCCATCTTTCCTACATTCTTATGTTCTCCCATACATGCCTTACAAACACTCATTCATACTTCCATAAGCATCCATGCATTCAGTCATAAATAAACATTGATTTATCCATTCATAAATATCCATACATTCAGTTATAAATATGCATTCACTCCTCCATTCATATCCATACATACAGTACATTCAGTCACAGATATACATGAATGAATTCATAGGCATACATTTTAAAAGGGAAACAAACTGTAAGGATTAGGGCTGGGTACCGTATTCTCTACTTTTTAGGCACCGACCAAATTGCCTCCTTAGTATCAAGTATCGAAAAATGTCTCATCATTCAACACCCAATTTCAGTAGAAAAAAGTGGCAGGAGAGCTTCTGGTATCCTTTTAACCACCGGTGCTCATGGAAAGGAATAAAGTACACGGTAAGGAGGAAGAATTATGACTAAAAAAGTCCATAGAAAAAAAAATTTCCAGGCACTTAACGTTGGTTACAAATGATAAAAAGGCCTTTAATTAACAGGGCAAGACATAAAAAATACACCAACGTGTATCGGCTTGAGCCTTCCTCAAGATTTCAATACCTAGGGAGCAGATGTCATCAGCGTCAGTGAGCCAATAAGCATGCAGCATGCTTCTGCCAAGATCTAATGATGCTGTTGATTGGCTGTCTAACGTTACACATCGTAGAGACGCAGAAAAAACTCTACGTTACGCAGAGACGTTGCTGTTTTTTTTGTTAAAATTGATTTGATAAAATTGATATTGAAAAAAGTGTCGTTCAGGAACAGGTATCGAAGTCACGGTATTGGTATCTTTACCGGTATCGACATTTATTTGAATGATGCCAGCCGTATTAATAATAATCATAGATATGAATAAGAGAGAGCTCTGTAGTGTTCAAGTCCCTTTTTTCCAGCAAACAAAAGTAAGGTGAGAAAATATACCTGCAGCAGTTTGTGTATTTCCTCCCCTGTACTGGTGATGAGAGCGTGCTGTTTGGAAACACTCTCATTAATGTCAGAGAAGATGAGGAGGGTCGAACCACGACTCTTTCTGGTGATGAAGGCACGATGGCTGAATTTCCCCATAAGGGCCTGGATGGTCTCCACATTAGCTTTACTCTTCTGGACACGACTAGAAATGCTCTGGCGATAACAAAAGAAAGGAACTATTACAGCCAGTAATTATATTCCCTTTGGTTGACAGCTGCATGTAGCTTTTTGTTTCAGGAGTGTTTGCTGTAATTGAGGAAAGCTGGCTTGGACCACATAAGGAGCATGCCAGGATTCATCCTACAATGACAGGCAGCAGTTTCACAGCATTGTTTGATAGGACTATGCTATTGAACAAACTCTAAAATAAATATTATATTAGAGCACAGAATGCAGCTGACAAAGGATCTTTTCTCTAAATATAGCAGAATAGTGTGAATATGCTGCAAAATAGTGTCAATGTATCACCCATGGGAAAAGGAGAGGATTTTTCTGTGTCATGGTTAGGGTTGGGTACCGGAACCCGCTTCCAACGCAACCGGTAGGAATCGGACCGGATTAGAGCGCAAATTTCGGTGCCTCATCTTGGATCCACCTAATGTGTCGACTGAAATATTTTTCCCTCTGTCGCTCCGAAACGGACGTAAAAATATCACACTTTCTCTGTAGTCTACCGTTAGCTAGCTACCATAAATGTAGGCTACTTTTAAAATGCCATATTTTCCCTCTGGGCTCACCAAAATGGACGTAAAAGCATATTAACCATTCACAGCATGTGATCACTTGCTCTGCTAGTCTATCGTTAGCTAGCTAGCTTTAAGTGCATTTAAAATGCCTTAAGCGAAGCGGTCGAAAGCGTGGCTGTATTTCACAGCCAAGGATTCCGACATCGAAAGTTACTTGTTAATAGTGTAGTTGTTATTTATTGTTAAATTATTGTAGTTGTGTGTTAGGTGACTTAGGTTTACTTATTATATATTTAGGTACTTTAAATCGTTAATATATTGTTAATTAAATAATTTTCAATTTAAAAAAAACTCTATAAAAGAGCCTTTCTTTGATGTAATTTTTCAGTTTTTCAAGAATCGGTTAAGGAATCGGTTAGGAATTGGAATCGTTTTAAAAGTACCGGTTTGGCATCGGAATCGTAAAAATCCAAACATACCCAATCCCAGTCAAGGTACTTGCCAAATTCCCTTTGCATGGATGTTAATAGTGTGAACATGCTGCATAATAGTGTCAACAAAATGTACTGGAAAAAACAACAACGCACTAGCATTAGACTTTGCACCTGTCAGACAAGAAACACGTCAAGTGTTGAGTACCTTGACCAGGTCTCGTGTGCTCTGGATGTAGTCCCATAGGTGGTCCTGAGCCCAGCTCAGCTCCCGGAGGGCCGGGTCCAGCTGCCGCCTCGTCCCGTCCATCTCCTCTTTCACCAGTCCCAGCTCTACAGCCAGGATGGTACTGTGGAGCTGGTTGTACCATTGGGTCACCAATGTCAGTGTCTGCGTGTACTACAGGATACAATGCAGCGTTAACTAGGGCTGCACAATATGTTGCTCTTTTGCTGTTGTTGTGATTAACAATTTTAGATTTTTTTTTAAACAACATGGCCTGCACAGCCGGCATTTCATGATGATACTATTGGCCGTCTTGAATTTAAATGAAAAACTTTTTCTCTTTCAAATGTGACAGGGGATTTTCGTCATTTTGGGCAGCAGAATTTGATGTTTCGGCTAGCATTTCTACTGAAACAGTCTCTGAACCGTCGTCGCTCGCCTGAGCCACCTCCATCAATCTCCTACAGAAAGACTTGGCGCCATGGCTGGGTTGGTTCAGTGGGTAGAGCAGGCGCACATATACTTAGAGGTTTATTATGCCTCGACGCAGGGGTCCAGGGTTCGAGTCCGACCCGTGACGATTTCCTGCATGTCTTCCTTCTCTATCTCCCCTTTCTCACCCAGCTGTCCTGTCCATTAAAAAAAAAAAATGTCTTTCTTCCTTTCGGTTTTCGTTAGTCAGTTTTTTTTTTACTCAGTAACGGATGGGATTTGGAATGTAGCGAAATACAATACTTCACTCAAAACGTAATCAAGTACATTTTAAATTACCGATTTAAAAAACTACTTGAAAAATACAAAATACATAACGAAACTACTCAATACAGTAACGTGAGTACATGTATTTCGTTACTTTCCACCTCTGCATAAATCATACAACTCGCATCATGAACACATCCCCTTAGTCATCACCACCCACCCAGACAAAAATCAAGAAAAGATGACACAGTAACTACCAATATCCCAAGACCAGTAACACAATAGACCATTAACTATACACCACATAAACATAATGTATAAATGACAACACCATAAACCCATCATATAGTCTTTCCCCAGCACAAAGCTTCATAGAAGCCCTCCAGAAAGCTCAGGTACTTTCCCAATTTTTAGTATTTACATCCAATCTGGCTAACCGTTTATATGACATTTTTTCAAACACTGCCAACCTAGCTATCTCACAAGCTATATCATCAGGATATATCATTCTTTTATCGTCATCGCAATATCAACGGGTGCAATAAACACATCGCGAAAGGCTGTGACATATCGCGAAAGACGCTCAGAGATTTTGTGTTGTTAATTAAAAATATATATATGTAGAAATCTGCACTTTAAAATGAAGCCGTCATTCTTTTTTTAGTGGTGCCTTTTATATTCAATTCAATGTTCAATTTGTTCAATAAACGAATGTTGGAAATGATTTCCTTTCATTTGTTTCAAAATCAACGAGCAATTTGTAGTATTTTAGCAGACTATTGATATACTGTATTAAAACAGCAGAAATGCAGAACTGAGCACACTTTAGTATCTGTTTATTTATCGCAAGTAATATCGTTATCATTATTACTCTGATCATTTTCAACATATTTCACAGGTCAAAAGAACATTCACAGCCACATAGCTCACAATTATAGCTGTCTAACAATATATCCGATGCAATACTACAAGCAGGGCTGCAACTATCAATTATTCTCCTTGTCGATTAATCTGTTGATTATTTTCTCAATTAATTGATTAGTTATTGGGTCTACAAAATGGTGAAAAATGACAATCAGTGTTGCCCAAAGCCCAAGAGGACGTCCTCAAATGTCTTGTTTTGTCCACAACTCAACTCAAAGATATTCACTTCACCATCACAGAGGAGTGAAGAAACTAGAAAATAATTAACTAGAAGCTTAGTTCCCCACCGTGTAGAGACTCTCCCGTTTGGAGTAGAGATGGAGAGCTGCTTTAGGAGTGTTTTGGTTCTTCAGAATGCCCAGATACTTCACCTCCCTTAGCACTGATGTCAACTGGAGACAGGCACAGGGAGAGAAGAGGAGGGATGTAATAAACAGTTGGATGAATCCAACGTTGCAGTTCATTATTTTGTTGCCTTTCACCGTGACAGCATAAATCTGAATAGATGGGCTCAGCATCTTAAAGTGGAGAGCTCATTAACATTGAACAAAGTACCCACACATACACAGCACATTAGGAAAAACAACTCACACTACATCCGATAAATTGTTTATCCCTGGATTATAGTGCCGGATTTTGACGTTGCTAGTTGTACATATTCATTGCTGCTTGCACTTTTGACTTTGACTTGTTTCTTTGATGTGATGTTGAGTGCATTTTGTGATTTTCTTTATCTGTTCCCATACTGTGGTTATTGCTGCTTATGCAAAATAGTCCCTCTGTTTATTGCAATCAAACCGCTTTTGCTACTTTTGGTTATTTGAGACACACTAGTTACTTGAATGCTAAGAAAAAAAATAACGTAGCAAATAAGACAGCTTTTATGAATTTAGTGCAGGCTATATCAATATCACATTGCAGCAGAAATTGATATTTACTGTATATATTTAAATGATTTCACCTCTCATTTGTGGTGTGAACTTAGTCCCGCTTTGCCAGACCCTCCTCCAAAGCGCGCTGAAGGAGGGTCTGGCTACTCCACATAGCATTCGGGGATGGGAGGAAAACGTGCTCTGGTTAAATGGCATTTTATTTTAAACCAACCAGAATCGTCATGGGTGGTGCTAAACTCCGCACAGAGCCGCTGCAAAATAGTTGTGCGAGAGAAAACTCAGATTGGACAGATTGGACATATAATCTAGCTAGCGGTCTGGATTTACCCTGCAGAGATCTGAGGAGCAGTTAACCATAGTCCTCAGAAATCCACCAAATTTAAAATCCCTACACAAAGAACGCGAAGGATATAGACTAGTGTAAACGCAACCTTAACATGATTAATTGTGGAATGACTTGTATAGATAGATACATACCTACTATAAATGAGTTCACTGTATGTACTGTAACATCCATATTATGTGTTAGTAGGTAGGCACACTTCTGCTCCAATTCTAGCCCTGATATACCTCTACACGTAACACAATTAGATAAAGTCTAATTAGTCTATTGCATCTTCTTTGTGCTTACTGCAGGACTGAAGTTGACCTGGAAGAGGCCCGTGTCAGTGTCCAGTGTGAGCAGTGGTTCCTTCAGGTGGGTTTGACAGATTTCCTCCAGGCCCTCGGTCCACTCTGAGAACTGCTCCTCATCATGCTGGTCCAGAACCTCCAGAACACGCTCACACTTTTGAAGGACATCGTCCGCTTCGGCGCACCCCAGAGGCCTGGAAGGGAGAGAGAGAGGAAGGGAGGGGAAAAAAAATCCAAAGAAATATAAAGATAAGTAAAAGTATAAATGTCATCGGTATCTTGTACATGTTTGACAAGTAAACTGCAGTCTTGCAGCGTGGTACGCTAGAATTCTAGTCCAAAAAATAAGATTTACAACATTTCCAAAAACCTAATGCCTATTTTACTGAAAGGGCAACTCCACTGATTAGACACATCGTAGTGTATCTACGGATCTTGTGGAGAAACTACTGCATATCATATCTGAAAAAAAGTTGTATAAAGCCTTTTGTGGCTCCAGAGGGAGCTGTGTGACATCTCCATCTCTCAAATGGTGTCGCTAACGTCAGCATCAGTTGGGGCTGAAGTTTGAAAAGGAAAGAATTTGAGATAATCGTGTCTGTGTTCGTCCGTACATATGGGCAAGCTGGCAGAGGTTGCTCCTGTTAGTGAGGATGCGATTTCGAAGCTCCTGCGTCCATTTGAGGTTTCCTGCCACTGACGGCATATTCTTCCCCAGCACAGTACAGCCTGACCGCAGCTGAAACACAAAGGCTGAATTACTTTGGCTGATGTCTGAGTCATTCATTACTTTAAGTTAACACACTTTCCAAAGATGTTCATAGCAGACGTTTAGCTAAATTTGTGAATTATGATACCATACCGTTTGTGTCATATTAAACTAAGACATCCCTGTTATGACATCATTTAGTGATGTTGCTGGCTCTAGTCGGATCACACGGCTGTCTTTTTGTGTATTCTGAAGTGTGTCAATATTCAAATGTCAAAAAGTCAGTTGAGAATATGTATTTCTGTTCAACCTCTCTTACCCCGTTTCTGTGTTGATCAAGTATAAACTGACAGTGGTCTACTTCCTGGTTGAACATGTCCAACAACACTTTGTAGTTAGGGGAGAACAGCTGGTGGATCCTGGGTCTCTCCAGCAGGGTGCTGAACATCTTCAACAACTAGAGAGGACACAAAAACAACGCAGACAGTGTTCAATATAGAAATTGAGGTATGATCTCCGAAAATATAGTTCTGATTAACGTTGGAGATTCCCTGGCTTTTGATCTAAGCCACCAACAAGTTGAAAATGCCCAATAACGTCCACATACTGCTCAGCTGCTCATCCATGTGATTATAGTATGCTAACATGCTAAACTTGTTCTTCTTACACAGATACTTAAAAAAAAAAGTGTAACTGATCAACACCTTGTCCCCGAATGACCTGGAAGTATATCACTAAACACAGTAATGGGATTTTTGAAGGGGTCCAGGTGTAACAGACATACCTTAAAGGTTGAATTAAGGTTTTTGGAGTGCTGGAAGGCCAGATTGAGGACAGTTCCCAGCCTCTGGTCAAAATCTCGGTTCTGCTCCATGAAACGCCTGTAGTGACGCACAAAACCCTGGACACAAGATGGCATTAGACAGGAAATACATGGATATTTTCAATCCCTTTCCTGATGAAAAAGCTTTGTGTCCACTTATATATTTTCGGCAATTTTTTATTCCATTCAATTTTCGGCGCAGTACTACAAGTTCTCTATAGCTCAGTTGATCAGTATTGGCTGGAATAACACACACTTGCGAAAAAATATATTGAAACACAAATCAAATTCTGATTCGTTCCAGTCTCGATTGGCTGAGTCACACTGGAAGCTGTCGTAAAATAGCTGTAAAATATCTAGCAAATTAAATAAAATTGATGCACAAAGACTAATAACGACTCTTGCGTGTTGCTTGGCAACTACTTTGCTCTGCTAGTTTTCAATTACTGTACTGCTGTGCAGAAAAATAACATCTAATTGTTATTTTTTATTATTTGGCTGTGCCTGTCAATGCCACTTACAAACTGCTGTGAATCACAGCCCTTTGGGGCTTAATAATTACATAGATTAGATTAAATTAGAACTTTATTGTCATTGTGCAGAGTACAAGTACAAAGACAACGAAATGTCAGTTTGCGTCTAACCAGAAGTGCAAAAAGAGCATATACGTGATATACGAGTATAGACAAGTGGTGCATAGACAGGACATGAAATATAGTGCAGCGCAGACAGTAGTATACTGGTGGTTTAGAGTAATATAAATTCAATACAAATATGTGCAGTGTATTTGCAGTTACCTTATAAGAGCAGAATAAATATTGCTATGTAATATGAACAATGTATGAACAACATGTACAGATATGTGCAATGTAGTAGCAGTGACATTATAATAGTAGTAAGGATAATATAGATATATGCAGTGTATTAACAGAATATATTATAAGAAACAGAATAAACATGGATATTCAGTGTGAACCATATAGACAGATATGTACAGTATGTACAGCTATGTGCAGTGTGGTAACAGTACATCAGTACATAGCAGTGTGATATTAAAGAAAACTGTAACAAACAATTTCACTAAGACTCACATCGTTCGTATAGTCCAGGGGGTCATATTTGCTCTCTCTGAGGGCCCTCCAGCGGTCATGAAACTCCTCGCTCATGCTGAAGACCATCTCACTGAGGACCTTCCCTCGGGATCCACCCAGTTCAACCTTCTCCAGTTTCAGAAAGTCCAGCGCTGTTGCAAAAAGCTCCTACAGATGAGAGGAGAAAAGCCGCTGATGGGTCCGGGTGACAGGATGGAGGTTATCACTTTCTGTGGGGTGGCGATTTTGTACATCGCAACAATAACACACAAATATACATTAAAGGTCCCATGGCATGAACATTTCACTTTATGAGTTTTTTTTTTAACATATATTAATATGAGTTCCCCCCGCCTGCCTATGGTCCCCCAGTGGCTAGAAATGGTGATAGGTGTAAACCGAGCCCTGGGTATCCTGCTCTGCCTTTGAGAAAATGAAAGCTCAGATGGGCCGATCTGGAATCTTCTCCTTATGAGGTCATAAGGAGCAAGGTTACCTCCCCTTTCTCTGCTTTGCCCGCCCAGAGAATTTGGCCCACCCATGAGAGAGATACATCATGGCTTTCAAACGAGCAAAGTGGCAGTTGGTCAAGGCCACACCCCCACCCTCCACCTTGTCTCCCCCTCTCTCATCCTCAATAGCTACAGACAGAAATGGCAAATACTAAGGAAAGCTCATTGTGGGACTGGCTCTAGTGGCTGTAATTCTGCACCAAGGCTGAATTTCGGGAAAGAGACTTAAGATTCAGTATTAGGGGACCACTGAGGCTTAAATAAAAGCATCCAAAAAGCAGCATGTCATTGGACCTTTAAACATGAATATACAGGATTTTACTTGATGTATTGATGTTGGGAATCATTTCTTCTTTAGGCTTATTGTTGTAGTATTTTATTTTAGGAATAACAGCCAGGTGCTCACATTTCTAATCTTCCTTTAAAACCAAACAGAGCTATACTTGTCAACCCATGCACCTCGATCATGAGCAGCCTCTCCATGATGCGGTCTGACCGCTGGAACACAAGCGTAGCCGGAAAGTCCCACAGCTTGATGTCCTGGCTGTGTCTGTAGTACTTGGGGATCCGCTGTCGGTGAGTGTGAAACAATTGCTTGAAGGTGCGCAGAACTGAGACGGTTATCTGGACTCTCTCCACCCCCTCCTCAAGCTCCATCTTAAACAACTCTTCGGGGATGAGGTAGGCAAAGGCCTGGATACAGACGCACAATCATATTCAGAATACAATAGATAGATATTCTGTCTCCCTCTCTTTCACACATACACAGAAACGTATCACTGTACCTTTTCAATGATCAGGTTGCAGAACTCCTGCAGGAGGACCACCATGCGTTGTGGAGTGCAGTAGTATTTGGAACGGCTCCAGATGAGGCAGAGTGTGTGGAAAAGAGGAGGCAGTAGAGTGTCTACCTGTGGGAAACTCCTCTCTTCTAAGCTGCTGATCACTCTCCTCAGAGGGCGCAGATACAGATCTATATCCTCTGCTTCCAGCACCGCTATGGTATTGACATACAGAAGTAGTAATGGATAACATGATCCTAATAGGGGGGTAATTTAACAGAATTCAAATCATACAGTTGTGTTGTTAGATTGACCATTTCTAGCAACAGTGGCAGTGTGATTGCATAGTGACTGTCAAAATTACAAATAGATATGTAATTTGAGACAGGGCACATAGAAAAAAAACACGATATTTGTGCATTTGATGAATGAAGACATAATAATAGCTGTATGTGGATCTGTATCTCTGGTTGTAAGTGCAACTAAATGAGAGGTTGGGCTGCGAGAGATTAGTAAATTTATTAATTAATTAGCACTGATAAATGATGAGTAATGCCGATCTACCCTCATTGACTTTGAGGCAGATGTCTTTGAAGGAAGAGTAGTAACTGCTGTTGACTCTTCTCAGGATCTCCATGATGTGTTCCGCTTTGGGGCTCTGGATCTGAAAACAAGGACATTGTAGTAATAATAATATAATACATTTTATTTATATAGCGCTTTACATGGTACTCAAAGACATTTTACAGTAAATCCAGCACATATAACACATTAAAAACAGATAAGCGATAAAACCAACACACAGTAAACAAGCATATTAAAAGCAATTAAAAACAATAAAACCAGTAACTATCAGGTGAGAAATTAAGACTATTGTGTGTGGAAAGCTAATCTGAAGAGGTGTGTTTTGGGGGGGGGGAGTAGGGGGGTGATTGTGGCGGTGGAGCAGGTCTGTGAGGTAGGAAGGAGCCTGGTTATGGAGGGCTTTGTGGGTGAGGAGGAGAACTTTAAACTGGATGCATTGGGAAAACAGGGAGCCAGTGGAGGTTCTGAAGGACGGGAGTGATGTGATCACGGGAATGGGTGTGGGTGAGGAGACGGGCAGCAGAGTTTTGGATGTACTGGAGTTTATTTAAGGCTTTTGCAGGTGAACCATAGAGGATGCTGTTGCAGTAGTCAATTCTGGAAGTGATGAAGGCGTGAATCAAAGTTTCGGCAGCAGAGAAGGTGAGTGATGGGCGGAGACAGGCAATGTTTTTGAGGTGAAAGATGGCAGTTCTGGTTATTTGGTTGACAGTGAGTTGTTGACAGTGAGACCGGAGTTATGGGTGTTCTTTGTGAGGGATTTCGGTTTATTGTAGTTGAGCTGGAGGAAGTTGGTTTGCATCCAGGTTTGAATATCGGTGAGGCAGTTGGTCAGGGTGGAGGATGTAGCTGTGGTGATGGATTTGGTAGAGATGTAGATCTGGACATCATCGGCGTAGCAGTGGAAGTGAAGACCATGTTTGCGTATGATATTTCCGAGTGGCAAGATGTAAAGGATGAAAAGGATGGGGACCAAGCACCGAACCTTGGGGGACGCTTTGTAACAGAGGAGCAACGGAGGAGGTGCAGTTGTTGATGTGTATGAACTGTTGTCTGTTGGTGAGATAGGAACGGAGCCAGGAGAGTGCGGTGCCACTGATGTTGAGGTAGGTTTCCAGTCGGGACAGGAAAATGGAGTGGTTGATGGTGTCGAAGGCTTCAGTGAGTTCAAGCATGATAAGAATGGTGAGGTGGCCAGAGTCAGAGGAGAGGAGGTCATTGGTGACTTTGAGGACGGCTGTTTCAGTGCTGTGTTGTGAGCGGAATCCAGATTGAAATGGTTCAAACAGGTTATTGGAGGAGAGGTGGGTTTAAATTTGAGCAGCGACAACACGTTCCAGGGGCGGGGGGGTCGGTAGATAACAGTGTTGACGAGTGGACTTGGAGCAGAAAGTTTGGCTGGGATGGAGACGGTGGTTATTTTAATGTCCTTTCTGTGAACAGTGAGAAGTGCGTGGTTTGTCTGTGTGGGTGAATCCTGTTGGTGTGATCTGGTTGAGTGAGAAGTAGTCCAGGGGTTTGTGGCAGGTTTCAGTGATGCAGAGGAAGTCCAGTTTGTTGTCAGTAGAGAATTCATTCAGGATGAATTTTATTACGCAGGGCTATTTTCAGATGATGTTGTTTTGGAATTAGTTGGGAGGACTGGGGAAGGGGACAGAGGTTGAGCAAATTGGCATGCTGTGAACTGCTGTGTTGACATGATGACAAAATACGGTGTCCATAGTGAAGGGATGCAGTTGGACGATGAGAGGTGGTATGCAGTGACGGACTGGGATCAAAAAACGGCCCTGACATTTGCAACACACCGGCCCTATTTTTGTCAATAACCTAGCTTGGAAATTAGTAACTCTGCCTTCCGAGTGAATCTTTCCACGCACCTCGCACCTCGTACAATCTAGAATATCTGTGGCTGCATGCATAAAATAACTTCATCAAAATTAACCAAAGACATATTATCAGTAGCCTAGTGGCCAATAGGGGTCCATAGGGGGCGGCTCTTCTGGCATTTGCCCAAATTCCAGATGGCCGGTCCATCACTGGTGGTATGTGAATAGGCAGCCAGAGCGTTTGTTTGGAGGACGGGGTGGTGACATATGGGGCCACAGGGGGGAGCTGGTGAGGGTGATCGATCTGGGAGAGAGAAGAAGAAGAAGACTGCGCGCGGGAGGGGAGCATATACTGTCTATGGAGGAGAGTTGGGGCGTGTCGTAAGGTATATAGCTTATAATATACTGTCTATGGTAAATAGTCACGCACGAGGGGCCGACTGTACAGCGAGCTGTAGGTTGACTGCTAAAAACGAGCAACCGAGTCTGTTTGGGTGAACTCCACCAGGCCTATAGAAGGAGCGACGGTTACACAAAAAATGTAAATTGTCAATGAAACCAAAGTTGTGGGAATGACAGGTGGACTGAAGCCAGGTGTTGAGACTGAGAAACCGGCTGAAGCTGAAGCGCTCTGAGTCATGGAGGGACAGAGTTGGTAAGGGACCACTGATAAAAACAGATTTTCCACAACTTTTGAAAATAGTCTTTCGTCCGTTCAGATTCCCGACGAGCTGTGTCATTACGGCCAACGTGTAGCCTACTAGGACCCGGTTTATGGAGGAAGGAAGTGAGTGCCGCAGCCCGGGTAGTTTGTTAAGCAAAGTCGGAACCGTGGCTCCAGGAAAGCGTGTGGTGGCATTAAAGTAATGTATGTTCCTAATGATGCTATGGCCCACTATCAAGGTGGTGGGGGCGAGGAGAGGGAGTATGAGAAGGCTCGCTGCTTTTATAATGATAACTTTTTGTTAACATTCTTGGGAACTGTGTAAATTCAATTATATGTTTATTACTGGGGTCATTAGTGGACTGTATGCTATATGCAAACACATTTGAGGTCTGTTGACATTTAATAATTCTGGCCTTTTAAGCTGTGGACTCAACATCTGGTCTTTAGGAATAACAAGAGTCTCATATCCTGTGTCTATGAATTAAACACATCTATTACTGACACTTTGAGAACTGCAGTTTCAGTTTACTATTTGAATTGACTGCACCCCCCCGGCCAACTTGTACAGAACCAGTGTCATACTTGTGACTGGATGCCCAGCAGGTTCTCCCTCTGAGCGGTCCAAAACTGGAGCTCCACGTTGGGCCCTGGGTGGTCTCCCCGGAGCAGCACCATACCAGAGTCTTTCTTCAAGACATTCCATATCTGTCCAGACCACTGGACTATAAGAGTTTCTATAGAGTATAACAAGCCACGGTCCAGTGGCCAACCAGAGGCGCTGAGGGAGACAGAGAGTGGGGGGGATCGGTGTGGGTAAAAATGGCAACATGGTCTTTGGATGATGAAAGTACAGTAGGCAAACTATAAAAATGACTATAATATTATTCTAGTTGTAAATCAGTCTAGTCAATTTAAATCTCTGACAAGATTTATTTTAACAAAATGTTATTTCCTTGCATTAGCAACTTACACATTTATGACATGAAAATAGTAGCTTTTATGCTACCGTACATTAAATCTAGCTGTCTATATTATGCAATAGCCCAGTGTGTGCTTCTCCACAAGGAAACTTTAGTACACGTTACTTTTATAAAAGCTACATGACAGATGCATACATTTGAGACATCTGCATTGATGACATTACCAGAGCTAACATTAGCGTATCTGTTTAGCCAAACTTTCACAATCCGCAGGTCAACTGACAACACTTACTGCTGTTTTGAAGATATTTTTCCTTAAGATTTGTCTTGACTTGTGGAGTCAATGGTTTTGACCATGAATGTACAATAACACGTAGGCCTAGTGACAAGTAAACAAAGATGGCGCCCGGAAGTGGCCTTGCTTTTCTCATTTTTGTTCCGAATCCTTGCTAGTTTTGAAATCTTATTAAATATCAAGAAATACAATGAGCTGTGAAACTGATAGTACATTTTATTTTTACCATATATTTTTATTTTGTTGCAGTCATGATAGTCTATATCCACAATGTTCCACTTCTGGGATTGCTTGGAAATTCCGGAAATTCCTTTTCGCCCAGATGTCCGGTACCTTCTGCATTCTTTGGGTTGGCATTTTAAACTCCGGTGGATTTCTGAGGACTATGGTTAACCGCTCCTCAGATCTCTGCAGGGTAAATCCAGACAGCTAGCTAGACTATCTGTCCAATCTGAGTTTTCTGTTGCACGACTAAAACAACTTTTGAATGTACACGTGTTCCACCAAAACAAGTTCCTTCCTGAGGCTATTTTGCAGAGGCACCGTGGCTCCGTCCTGGTTTAAAGAAATGCCAATAAAGCAGAGCACATTTTTCTCCCATCCCGGAAGTTTATTTACAAATCCTACTATGGCCACGCCTAGGGCTGGGCGATATGGAGAAAATCAGATATCGCAATATTCTTGTCCTAATACCTCGATATCGATATTGTGGCGATATTATAGGGTTGACAATTGGTGCTTTAACAAAATATCTTCACAATGAGATTTAAGATAATCTTCAGTAATGTGGATATAATGACTAAGTGAGTAATGGTAAAAAAAATAGAAGAGCTAGAACAGTCTGGTAACACAGAAACTTTACTGTAATGCAGCCTTTAAAACCAGGAAAAGACAACACTTAAGCCATTTACGATATCACAATTTCCAAAATCTAAGACGATATCTAGTCTCATATCACGATATCAATATAATATCGATATATTGCCCAGCCCTAGCCACGCCCTATGAAGCAGCTCGATTGGTTGGGGTTAGGCATTGACCTCGAGTGGTTAAGGTTAGGATAGCTGATTGGTCAGGGGATAGGACCTGTACAAATCGGGTTACGTTACCTTGCGTAAGCATGGACGGTCTTGGCGTGGCCATAGTTAGATTCGTAAATACGCATCCCGGAATACTGTGTGGACTAGCCAGACCCTCCTCCGCAGCACTCTGAAGGAAGGTCTGGCAATGCGAGACTACTGTATTAAGACAAGCAGGTATGTCAATTCCGGCTACTTGCTAGTTGAACGCCGAACCATTGATGAGAAGACCAAACCACTGCAAGTCTTTAAACGGGCTAATCTGAATGAAGGAGCATTTAACGAATCTGGAAATGCGGTGAGTTTCCTCCAATGGCCTGTGGCCAACATGTAACTAGGAATAAAGACATGCGTATTACATCTTGACTAAATGAACGCACTCCAATGGAAAATCCACATTTAGCTAGGCTGTTAGCCACACACTAACCTGAGTACAATGTCCTGAGGCCGTGCCCTCTCCACACACAGTGGCAGGGGCAGCAGTGTCCGCCCCTCGGCGCGGCCTCTCATAGTCACCACCCTGTTCCTCAGTTTCTCCAGGTGCCTGTGGATGTCATCGGACACCACCGGCGGCCATTCCTCATGGTTCAGACCGCTGGACAGCACACACACTAGCACCTATGTAGCACACACACACACACACACACACACACACTGTTTTTAAGTGGACTGTGGAGAGAAAACGACCCTAGAACGAGAGATTCAAGATGGAAAACTAACAGCTAAATGTATCATGGTTTGGATCCAGCGGGGTAGGTTTAGTTTCAACATTGGTGGACCCACATTATAGCTGGAGGGGGGGGGAGGACCAAAAAAACCCACTTAATTTTCTGCATTCTTGTGAATTTTTATGCAACAATTTATGTTGCAAATGTCTTAATTTGTGTAAAGGAAATAGTTAATCTCCTGTATTGTTCACAACTTTCTGCATATTCAAAACATCACGTGTTTCGGGATGTTTTTTTTAGGAATCATGTACAACTCAACAACAAATCTGTTAGAAAATGAAACCCTGTTGAAGCTAGAAGCTCCAAAGTTTAAATCTACATAAATCTATCTTGTTTTTTTTACCCTCCTGTTGTGTTCTTTAACCCCCCGATGTTGCAATGTAGACACAGTTCCTGTTTTCCGTACATGATTTGAGCCCCCTGTACAGCTATTTTAACCTCTTTTGGGGAGTGGGTTGTCTTTCATATTTTATAAGGGGGACAAATATACCTCTTCTAAATATTGAGGTGGGGGGGACATATCCCCTGCATCCTCCCAATATCTACGCCTATGGTTGAAAACTACTGTACAGTTCTCCTTTGTGCTGCCAGCAATATTTTGAGTTAAAAAACACAAATCTTCATACCCCCAAACACCTGTATTAGTGTATGAGTTGGATGCTATACACACACACACGCACGCATGCGCGCGCGCACTAGAGCTGGGCAATATATTGATATTATATCGATATTGTGATATGAGACTGGATATCGTCTTAGATTTTGGATATCGTAATATCGTGATATGACATAAATGTTGTCTTTTCCTGGTTTTAATGGCTGGATTACAGTAAAGTGATGTCATTTTTTTTTATTTACCAGACTGTTGTAACTGTTCTATTATTTGCCTTTACCCACTTAGACATTATGTCCACATTACTGATTATTATTTATCAAAAATCACATTGTGTAAATATTTTTTTGTAAGCACCAATTGTCAACCCTACAATATCGCCGCAATATCGATATGGAGGTATTTGGTCGACAATATCGTGATATTAGATTTTTCCCATATCGCCCATCTCTAGCGCACGCACGCGCACGCACTAGCCCACCTCAGAGATGACAACAGGTAGGTGCTCCATAGGGTATCCAGGCACTTCCCCCAGCCAGAGTTGGTTTCTGAATCCTTGGCGGGCGATTCTCTTCACGCCCTTCTTTAGCACACACAGGAGCTTGGTCTTCCATGGCGGGGACGTCTTCGCAGAGGCAAAAACAGTAGGAATGCTTTCAACAGCATTGAAAGCACTAGAAATAAGTAGTGACTTATTTCAAAAGATGTGCATGTTAGATGGAGTGTAGATCGCAAGCCCCAGAAGATATTGTTTAAGAGGTAAATACACAGTGATTGTGTGTGTGCACGACGGTGTTTATATGAAAGTCTCAGGTTGTGAGGACGTTTGCTGCTATCTTTTTTTATTTTTTTTAATGAATTGTGTCAATCAAGTCACCCAGGCAAACAGATGGGGAAATGTTCTTCATCATCAGCCTCTCTGCAAGTATGCACAGTATCTTTACCTCAGGGATATTGGTATACCGAATTTCTAACATACAAAACAATAGATGAACTACGCCATTAAATATTTACTCAAGGCTATAACCACAATTGAATTTCCTACAAAATTGACTTTAGCCAAGATGGGGAGATGACAAAGAAAATGACACATTTATGAAAGCAGGTGCCTGAACTTTTTTTTTTTTTTTAAACGATGAGTGAAATGAGTTTGTGTGTGTGTGTGTGTGTGTTTTTTTTTCTCACCTGAGCATTCCCTGCATGCAATGTCCCTCCAGGTCCAGTGAAGAGCAGAAGTCTGTTGGTCCAGATGTGGTCCAGGAAATCCAGTATAATCTTCTGGTTCTCCTCTGCTCCGATGAAGCGGTTCCATTTATCCGTCTTCACTCGCAGCACGCAGAAGGCCTGCTCGCGAAGGAAGTCCACCCTCTCGTCTGTCAGCACCACCCCGGCTTTGAGAGAGGGCTCCTGGGGGACGTGCACCCCTCCAGCCCCTCCGCTGCCTAAACCTCCGCTGTTACCGCTCGCGCCTGTGGCCTCAGCCATGACAACTCAGTTGGCGGTAAGAAGAAATAAGTCTAGGGCTACTACTACTTGGGATGTGGGGGGGGGGAACGATAATCACAGTGACATAAAAGATACAAACTCACCTCAATCCTTCTTTTCAAGATCAGAAGCAATACACGGATGTTTCTCCAATCATAACTATAACGCACTCTCTTCTACCGCCCTAACCGTAGGTATCTTCTCTCTTCTCCAGCTCTGAGGGCTATCAGCTGGAAAAGTGATACACGGATAGGTTAACTTGTCACTGTGACAACGCAGTATGGGCTTCCTTCATTATCCTGCATGGTGGAGACTGTTTGTGTAGCCTGTATGGCCTGCAACCCTATCCTGTAACCTGAGACCTAACTACAGTGACGCCTCCAGGACAGGTAATGACATTACACTAATGATGCACTTAGAATGTTTTCAGTGATACAGCATTATATACAGTACTTTGTTTTTTTTTCTATCAGTAACAAATGGTATAATTTGGGAATTGTCTAATTGTATGTCTATGTATGTGTGTCAGATGGCAGAACAGTTGGATTCAGAATTGTTGCGATTTCTTATTTTAGTATGTGGAAGAAAATGCGGTAACTGCTGCTGGAAAAAAAAAAAATATATATGTTGTAGTCAAATTCATCCAAATACAGTCGAGGTCTTTTGTGCACCCTCTCCTACTAACCTATGCAATGTGTATCATCCCCACACGGGGGCAGTGTGGTACAATGTTTCCGACGGCATCCTGCAACTGTAATCCAAAGTGACCCTAGCCATGACATCCTATTACACATGTTACGCCATTTATATAAAAACATGGAAAAATGGGACATTTCTCTAACTGTGTTACTTAAAATACCACAGCAATGATTACCCTTTTAAAGATCCTTCACTTTCTGAGTTTAACCTTAAAACATGGGTGTAATCATATCCCAATTTAAAATGGGCTGGCTGTAGAAGCCAGAGCTTTTCTGGGATGCTTGACATTTGAGTGTATTGCTAACCTTTTATGATCATACGTTTGATCCATATATAGGGTTATGCAATGCCTAGAGGCTCGTCAAAACCTAATGCTTTCACAGCTGTAAAATGTCCTCCTCTCTAGTATTCCTACGTAGTGTCTGAATGCAGTTTAACCATGCCCCATTAGATTTCCCTTGTTCATACAGCTACTTCATTTCCTGTAATCACTGCACTTTGGCTTAATGTCTGCTTAAAACATTAGCTACAATTCATGGAAGCAATTTTTGTACTTGACACGATGTACAGTGTATATGCTTAATGGATGTATATGACCTTTGGAGGTTTATGTCTTTATTTTTAACATAAGTGTTCAGCATTCATCAGCAGGGAATATTTCCATTGTTCACAACACTGGCCATACCAGCCAATAATCCATGGCAGTTCTCCAAGGGAATTTGTCCTTTCTAAAATCTGTAATTCCATGCCTCACTCTGTTTGCATAAGTGAATGCATGTGTGTGTGTGTGTGTGTGTGTGTGTGTGTTTGTGTATAGTTTTGTGTGAATGCTCTTTACACACTTCATAATGTATGTGTGTGTGTGTCGTGCAGCTTGAGTGAATGTCCTCTATATGGTAAGGAAGGGTGAAGTTTTTGTTGGCATTAATGTATGTGTGTGTCTGTTTCTACTATGATATGCCTACAAAAGTGGGTGATTGAACGTGTGGGGCTTGTGTCTGTATGGCTGACTGTCCAGAGCCCAAGGCTAGTGAGGGTGTCCCTCACACACACACACACACACACACACACACACACACACACACACACACACACACACGCTACGCACGCACGCACGCACTGTATCTAAGCCCATTTGAGCCTGCTGACAGCAGGAGCATGACTGCCCATCTCTCTGACCTCATGCCCAATGTCAGCTCTGCTCTGTAGGGATGGAAGGATGGGGGCCAGAAAAAGAGATCTTAGGACAACGGGGGGACAAGAGGAGCAGGAGAGGAAGCCAATGGAGAGACAAAGGGGAAAAAACAGAGGGTGTACACCATGTTAGAGAATGAGGAGGGGCAGCAAGCTTACAGAATACAAATGAGACAGAGAATAGAGGGATGGAGGAATATATATATATATATATATATATATATAATCCTCCATCCCTCTATTATTATATATATATATATATATATATATATATATATATATATATATGATGTACTTGGCTGGCTATTGGTGATACATATTCAGGAGTAATTTTGAACTGAGTCATTGCCTGAGTAATGTAAACAGGAGGAGTAAGAAGGCAAATGGAAAAATGAATCCTCAGGCAATCTATATAAACTCCCAGCTCTTGACTGGAAGTGAAATATCACCTGTAAGTGAATGTAATATTCTGCTCCAATGTAGCATAGCAGAGCACCGGCTAAACTATTCTTTTAATCTGTCAGCAGATGTAGTTTTAACCTGAAGCGTCTCCCTCGTTTCTTTTCTCCTCCTCATGTTCCTCCACCTCTCCTCCTCCTCGCTCTCTCCATTTGCCGTTGCCATGGCTACGTGTTGCTTGACGATCCGAGTGCCACTCTTGGGTCCGGAGCTTCAGCCTCGCTCGCTCTCCGTCTCTCCCCTCAGCCACTCCTCTACTCCTCTCATCATCATCATCATCATCATCATCATCATCATCATCATCATCATCATCATCACCACCCTTTCCCTGTCCTCAGTCAGGGGAGGAAATTACATGTAGATGAGCTTGAGGTCTCTGTATCTTTTCAAGCACACGACCATCGTCTCCTCAGGCGCCGGGAGTCTCGAACAAGTCTGCACTTTGGTACTACCCACCACGGCCTTTTTCATTTTGGCTCGTAGTCTCCGGGGGAACAGGACATACTCATGTATAACTGAAGCAGTTGGGAGGCAGAAATGGATGAAAAAGGAGGATAGAGACGAGGGCGAGAAAAAGCAAGAAGAGAAAAGCAGAGAGCAAAATTTCACCGGGGAAAAGAGAGAAATTGAGACGGTGACAGAGATGGCAAATGCATGCGTACACACACACACACACACACACACACACACACACACACACACACACACACACACACACACACACACACACACACACACACACACACACACACACACACACACACACACGTAATGATCATTTCAAAGCTTGCCTCCTGTTGCTGGCTGACTACCCATGAAACCCTACCATGGCTGCCGGTTGCCATGTATGTGCTTGCGTGCGTGTGTCCAGATGGTGCTGACCAGCCGTCCCTCCCAGGGTAGATGAAGTAAATGGAGCGATTACAGTAATGACCGACACACACATCTGTCTCATACCTCTGCATGCCTGCCAGCTCTTTGGTCACACACACACACACACACACACACACACACACACACGCAAAAGCACTATTGGCTGAGATCCGTAAAGTTAGAGCAAGCAACCCCATTATGATGTGCATTTTATCTGATGCTAATGTGTTGTACAATTTTGCACTTTGCTATTTTGAAGTGGGGACTATGACTGTGAACATGTAAGCAGCTAGTTGGGACCTCAGGTACCTTACAGTTTGGACGAAATGTGACCGCTCTGGTCAAGGTGGCTCTGTTTCATCCCTCTCAGTGTCTTGCTCTAAAACCCCCTGTTACTTTTCCTCGTTCAGTCTCTTCACCCCCCCAATCCACTCTGCAACTTTCCTCTCATCCCTTTCATCACTCCAATCTGAACCACTTCAAAATTGCCCCCCTCTCCTGTCCATCCCTTTTCCCTCAGTTTCTACATCTTTGGTGTTTTTCTCCAAGCAGAAACGAGTCAAGAGAGGGGGACAATTCGGATGAGCCACCAGGGGCAGGTGGTCTCTTTTGTAGTTGGGGAGACAAGGCAGAGTGTCACCAGCAAGCTCTTCCTTATCAAACCTCTCCTTTGTTCTGCAAAGGTCTTTCCCCTCTGTCTGGACTCAGTGATATTTGAGAGGCAGGAAGGGGTTAGAGGAGAGCATGGCCAATCTCCCAGGATGTGTGTGTGTGTGTGTGTGTGTGTCTGTGAATTTAAGTCCTGAGCTTGCTCTCCTCTGAGTATATCAAGTGTGTGTGCGCGCGTTTGTGCTTTCTAGTTAAGGGGACCCCAGCAACTTGTGTTCAGAAACGCTGAGTCCATGCTGACCACTTCCAGGATATTGTTCACCAAGGCAACACTCTGTGTAAGAGAACACCCTTATTTCACTGGCAAAGTACTGCAGCGTCCCCTCCAAAATCTGCAGATACAGTATGTTCTGTTTAAAAAAACAAAACAAAACAAAAAAAAAGGACAGCATTGTTCTGTGCTGTAGTAGACCCAGGTAGTTTCCCCTTACAGCAAGTTCACCTGGGCGTGCTCTCAAGAGGCTCATTAAGCTGTGCTGAGACAAAGAGAAGCACTGGAATTTAAAGTTAGGTACAAAACCTCCCCTGAACAAGGGGTTTGTGTTGGTTTCAGTCACACTTATGCCCTGTAGATGGTGCTGTTTCTCTATGAGGCTCCAGAGAATGTCCCCTGGTCTAATTTAAAAAAAATCCCATGCCTCCTCCTTCCTTATGAATACCCATATAAGCTCTGGGGAGACATGTATTATGTGTGCTCCTTGTCAATAGCTGAATTGAATTTGGCATAACTCCACTGTGGGCATATAGTAAGCATATTGCTATGCTGGGTATTCACACAGACACTAGAACACACAAGCCAGTAGAAGCGCGTTTGTACAGCGTCAGTGTTCCCTTGGTCTTCGAGTATTGTTTCTATTGATTCATCATCATCGGCTCACCTCAGAGATATTAGGACCATAAAGCAATAAAGGAGGAGTGAAATACACCTGGGTAACCCCTCAGCAAATAACGCACATCTGGTCCTCTCCAGTGGTGGATAGCATTTTAAGAGAGGGCTGGAGAGGTGATGGATGAAAGAGAATGAACATTTCCACATCTCACTTTGTTTCTTTTAAGTTTTAAGAGAAGGGAGATAAGTAAAGCTCATGAGCAGAGCTGTCTCACCTCAAAGACCTTCCTCCATGATGTGATTTAGATAAAGAGTAATACCATTCTGTAGCCTATATATTTTTCACGTTCACTGATCTAGCCAAATGAGGTGAGAGGAGCCGGACGTTTCCGTGGTTCCATTCAAAATATGTCGGAGAACAAAGCAGGGAATTAGACACACTGACACACTAACTGTACCAGCACCCTCCTTTCAAATGACTGCATTACTTTGCCTGATTGGCTGCCACAGTGCTCGACCATTACATGCGAAGATCTGCTAATGAAGGTAGACAGAGGTTTCACTCTGATGAATACAATCGTAGGGCACAGAGTCTGATAGTCTGTCATTTTGCTGCCATTCATTTGCAATTATTGCAGTGGCCAGCAATTAGTTTAATATTGCAGATAGGTTAACTGCGGTGCTGCCCGATGTCCTTACTAGCAAAAATACACTTGTTCTTCCAATTTTATTGAATGGGAAGTGGACAGCTTTGCACTGAAACATCTTTGGGGAAACTCAGAGTATTTGTTACTCGTGTGCAGAGTTTAGGCCACAGGCACGGTTGGCTGGTGATGAGAACAAGGCTTCAAGCTGCCCTCCACACAGTTATCACTGGGCTGTGGCTAAGTGGTAGAGAGGTCGCCTGCCAATCGGAAGGTTGGTGGTTCGATCCCTGGCCCTGCAGTTCCATGCTGAAGTGTCCTTGGGCAAGACACTGAACCCCGAGTTGCTCCCGATGCTGCGCCATTGGAGTGTAAATGTGTGGAATGTTTATCTGATGGGCACCTTGTACGGCAGCCTCGGCCACAGTGTATGTGTGTGAATGGTGAATGGTTCCTGTACTATGTTAAAGCGCTTTGAGTAGTCGCTAAGACTAGAAAAGCGCTATATAAAAACAGT
The DNA here is from genome assembly GCF_010015445.1 of Perca fluviatilis. Lineage (NCBI taxonomy): Eukaryota > Metazoa > Chordata > Actinopteri > Perciformes > Percidae > Perca > Perca fluviatilis. Next base: position 27,950,572 of record NC_053122.1, on the reverse strand, counting down.
CCATTTACATTTATCATGTGGTGTTTGTAGTCCCCTGCAGGGTCCTTTCTGGATGTTGTTAGATTTTTTTTGTGATGGTTGACTACCAAAGAGGAAATTTTTCAGCCACAGAGCAACATCTTTGGTAAGGATTCAATGTCTTTCTCAAGGACACTTCAGCAGTAACACAGACTTGAATCCCTTTTGGGGGAAGGATGCTCTCCCTGCTTGCTCCAACCAACATGCTAATCACACATTTTTAAAGCCATGTTGGATGGAATGCCATGACATTTTGTACAGACATGAAGTAGTCAACGTTGTCATTATGAGTATATTAGCTGATGTTAGCATTTAGCCTAAAGTAGGACTGGGCAATATATCAATATTCTATCGATATCGTGATTTGAGACTACATATTGTATTAAGATTTTGGATAGTATAGCCTAGTAAAGTGATGTCATTTTTTGAACATACCTGACTGTTCTAGCTTTTCTGTTGTTTGTCTTTAACCACTTTGTCATTATATCCAGGTTATTGATGATTATTTATCTAAAATCTAATTGTGAGAATATTTCCTACAATAGCGTCGCAATATCGCCATCGAGGTATTTGGTCAAGAATATCGTGATGTCTGATTTTCTCCATATCGCCCAGCCCCTGCCTAAAGCATGCCCCTAGCATGGCTGCAGTCTTGTCAGTCAAAGCCAAATGGTTAAGATCGAGCCAGCTAAGTCTAAGAATATTAATGCAGCTGTCTAGAAAGATGGAAATTGAGATATTGAGTATTAAAAACACAGCACATACAAACAAACATTTGATTTGATCATTGATCAGGGTTAAGCTTTGATCACCGTGTGAGAGCATGCCGGGGCCGATCGATAACTTTAATTCAGCCTCAAGTGTGTGTTTGCACGATTCCGTCTCCCGCACCTCTCACTCCTCTACACTTGCACAACAATACACGCACACACACAGTCACATTCTCTCTTTTTCTCAAACCCTCACAGACAGAATTAAACACACACACATACACAGCAACCTGATTAGGCGAGCCACATGGGTTAGGCCTAATGACAAACAAACTCAGCGTGTGCACAAACACACCTCAGCTTCTCAGATGAAATATAGATTTTCCTCTGTCCCAAAAGCTGATGGGTATTAGGTGAAGGCATGTGTGTGTGTACATGAGTGAGTGTGCATGTGTTTGTGTGTGTTTGTGCGCGTAATCTTGTTCTCCAGATTGTTTTTTATGGAAAGAGGAGGCACCAGGGCGAACGCATGTAAGTGACTGGATGCTGCTTTGTTAGTGTTAAAGACCCTCTCTCTAGGGAAATAGTGGGTTAAATAACTATGCGTTTTCGTGTGTGTGTGTGTGTGTGTGTGCTGTAAGGTGTGTTTGTCTGATAGATTAATAGGACTGTTGTCCTATCCCAAGGGAAATGCATTGGTATTGTTTTTGCTGATGGCAAGTCATTCAAGATTACTCAAAATGTGTCTAATGAGAGGTGTGTGTGTTTGTTTCTGTGTGTGTCTGTGTGTGCACACTGTTTTGAATGAATGAAAATCTTTATTGCTCCTAGGAGAAGTGGGCCTCTAGAAACCCTTAAACATTGCGCATATAACAGACATTTTCTAAAATAATATATATTTCTTTAAAAAAATCGGGTTTGATTAATTACAAATCAAACACATTAAGTGCATTTTATAACAGAAATACATTGTCTAATGTCATATGAAGTGGTAATGTTGATAGTCAAAGGCATGAGGGGTCCTTAGTTAACTACATGATGTGTTGCTATATAAAGCCCAAAAAATTATTCGAAGCACGCTGCTTCAGTAAATTACGAAAAGTTAAGCTGAACTAATCTGTGCTTTAATATTGACAGTGGGTCAAATGACTATGTGTAACGTGAAAGGGGTCGCTCATGTGATGAAGCCAGCACACTGCAGCAGGCGGCTATTAACAGCACAAAAGCTCTGATTAACACAGTGCACACTTCCTGCCCAGCACCAAATGGCAGACAGACAAAGCTGGCGACTAGCTAAAGAGCATACGCCTCATTTCCACGCCATGGTTCAGATCGACCCGGCCAGGAGCTTTTCTCAATGTCGTTTTCCTCTGCAGATAGTACCCCGTCAATGTACAGGCGATGATTAGATAAATAGATATACATAGCCTTTATTGGTAACATACAATGAATTGGGGAGCTCTTCGTTCAGTAAAGAGAGTTTTAACAATAAAAACAAAACCAGACCTCACAAATAGATAAAAAAAAGAAAAGAAAAAAGAATTGCACATGAGAGGGGGCAGCGAGATAAGATGGCAAGTGCACTTTATATTTAAAAGAATTTTCATGTTGTAAGGTATGGTTGTTTGCAGGAATTTAAGAGTTCTGATGGCTTGATCACGGCGTGAAACCACCATAACGTCAACGTTGTCTCCATTCAGCTCTCGCTGGGTCCTTTCACCTGAAACCAAACATCGGAATGGCTGCACTTCGTCAACCACGGCACGGCTTTCCGGGCAGCCGTTTAAAAAAAAAAAAAAAATCTGGGTCAGGTAAATAAAAGAATTCCGATCGCTATTAACGTTAGCTTGACGGGTTTGTCCCGTGATGCGCTAGTGACAATTCTCTCTGGCCAATCGGTGGTCTGCGGTGTTTTTACTGGTGTTTTAAGCCCCCAACGTCGTCTTCCAGGCAGCGCAGCCTGGAAGGCACTAGAATTAGGCAATGGTTAGGATTAGGTGCCTTGAAGTCGACGGTCGCAACGCTGCCTTGAAGTGGACGTCCGGGGCTTAAAGGAACACGCCGACTTATTGGGAATTTAGCTTATTCACCGTAACCCCCAGAGTTAGACAAGTCGATACATACCCTTCTCATCTCCGTGCGTGCTGTAACGTTGTCTGACGGCTCCAGCGGCATCAGGCCAGCAGAACATGCAGGTGAATGGTTCCAGTAATCCTACTGCTCCGAATAAGTGACAAAATAACGCCAACATGTTCCTATTTCCATGTTGTGATTTGTAGAGTCACAGCGTGTACAAAAAACAACGTAACATGAGACACAGCCATCTTCTAACCGTAAACAAACCGGGAACTATATTCACAGGCGGAAGAATATAGTGCTTGGGCGGAGTGATATGCTCGCAGCAAGCCTGTCTGAGAATATAGTTCCCCGTTTTGTTTTCGCACAGAATATGGCTGTGTTCATGTTACCGTGTTTTTGTACACCTTGCCCACTCTACAAATCACAACATGTAAATATGAACAAATGTTAGCGCCTTTGTCACTGTGTCACCGAACAGTAGGCTAGTTGGAACCAGTTACCTGCAGGATCTGTGCTAGGCTAAGCTAATGCTGGAGCCGTCAGACAGCGTTACAAGACGCACGGAGATGAGAAGGGTATGTATGGACTTGTCTTACTCTGGGGGTTACGGTGAATACGCTAAATTCCCAATAAGTCGGCGTGTTCCTTTAAAACACCATTGAGCGTTTTTACTCCACCTTCTAGTAATGTCTCAGTGGTACCAAAGAAAGTACCAGATCCTATCAGCAACTTTTGCCAGTGGAAAACCAAAAAAGAATGGTTCCAAGCAAGTCGAGCCGTACCGTACCATGCACTGGAAATAAGGCTAGAGTGCAGCATTTAGCAGCTAAAGAGCCAGACAATTTTCTCAGGACTTGGTAGAAAAAGAGAATGAATGTTGGACATTGGCACATGAATAATAGCCCTTTTCCTCACCGGGAGCATCTCAGAAGCGGAGCGTCTTGCTGCCTAACTCACTGATTTTATTCTCTACATGTAGAACAGAACAATCACGTGGTTATTAATTAGTATCTAACTTCCACTCCAAGCACTCTGGTAATTAAACTCCATGCCTTCTGTTTTCTGGCGTAGTCCAGATAAAAAGGATCTGTGATGTCGTATTACGTTTTTCCACCTCCAAGATGAATCTCTCGTCGTCCGTGGGGTTGTAGAGGAGGCGTATACGATATTGGTGGGGGGGGGGGGTTTGGTTAAACTGACTGGATTCTCTCGCTGTTTCACTTCCTGCCTGGCTGTCTGAATGGCCTGTGGCTCGCGTGAAAATAGACCTGTCGCGTATCTTTAGCGGAGAGCCGCTTCACAGGCGCTTCTGGGACGGGCCGTGGCGTTGGCGGGTGGAATATCAAGCATTGACTTGAATGGCTGCGATTGCTCCCGGGGCACGCGGTGCCTCCGGAACGCAGCGCAGACGCGCCTGGTGGAAAATACCGGTCAGGCAGCTACTTGCTAACACATTCACAATATTTAATTGAATGAGCAGTTACATGTCAGTGTTATGTTTACAGCTTTTTGTGCTGCCCCCAAGTGGCGGGCGGGGTTAGGGTTACGGTTCTTCCGGTCTTCCTCAGGGTCAAACGATCACACACGATACAATAAATACAGACCTCAATCAGACACATCGGAATTTGTGCAGCAATATGCGCCTGCCTTTATTGAAAGAATATGGTTAAGCTCTTCCTTCGTGTTAACTGACATTCAGACAAACGTCTCAGCTGAGGGTCAGTAAGGGCCTCTTTACAGTCGCCGCACCCAACCTGTCGCGCGCCAATGTGACGTCAAAATGACGTAGATCTCGAATAAGAGCTTATGTTTGTGTTGGAATATTGATGATCAGCTGTCAGCTTTTCATATAGTGTATGTAGATCTCCAAAAGCATTGCTATGAGTATATAAAGTGCAATATGATTTCCTTCTCAATCAATGACTTTATGATGTCTTTTATGCTATTTCATCCCAATTTAACGCTAGTTCAAATTCATCAGTTAACATTCCAACCACCTAAATGATTGTATCATCAAAACCAAGAGTATTTTGCAAGCAAAGGGATTAAGATGACTCATAACGTTTAATCATAATCCATAACCGGCTTTACTTTGATGCCAGCAATGATTTTGTAAAAGCCAAAGTCAGTTCTCCCTAATGGTGGATATCTTATTTTGGAATGAAACTCTTCACACTGTTCCAAACCCCTCTGTTTTGTGAGGTGTGTAATGTCGTGCAGCCATGTGTGTAACTGTGCGCTCGTGTTTGAACGTGCTCAGCTCATTGTAGGTTAAGCTAAGTGGCTGTCTGGCACAGGCCTCTTTGATTATCTTTATTTATCCCTCCCACCCACTGTTTCTCCACTCTCACACACACACACACACACACACACACACACACACACACACACACACACACACACACACACACACACACACTCACACACCCACCCACCCTGCTAAAAAGCTAATCTTTTTGTGCTAATGAAAGGTATTGGGTTTCCTAACAGGCTTTTAAAGGAAGGTGATGGATTGAGGGATAGATGGATGGTGGGAGGGGAGAAGGGACATGGTGAGGGGAAGAAGTGAGAGGGAGTCGAGGTGTCAATAAGCACATCAACCTGATCCCTTTCAGACTGCGAGGTGTGCATGTGCTGCTAATGTATTCATTCATGCACGTGCGCACACACACGCTCACACGCACGCCTTTAGTTGCTCATAAATCTCTGGGCAAAACATAAAAGCAAGTCTTTTGGTGCCAATAAGCTGAGAGATGGATTGCCAGAGATGTCTCTACCTTGACCAGTGCTGTGATAAGTGCCCGAGGGTGTAAATGCATGCACTCCAATGTATTACATCAGATGGGAGCTGTAGGTCTGTGCAGATTGGTGCAGAACTACTGTTATTATATGTATTTTGTGTTGCAGAGGGATTCATTATGGGATACTTGCCATTTTTAACACATTTGCAGGAAGATGTATTAAAAAAAACACCCAAACAGAATATGTGTTAGTTATGTCCTGAGCTTAGAGCTGGGCAATATATCAATATAATATTAGTATCGTGATATGAGACTGGATATCGTCTTAGATTTTGGATATCATACCATGGCACACGTGTTGTCTTTTCCTGGTTTTAAAGGCTGCAGTACAGTGATGTCATTTTCTGACTTACCAGACCATTCTAACTGCTGTAATGTGGATATAGTTCATATGGTCTCTCTCTCTCTCCCTACACGTATCCTGATTCCCTACATATAGCTCAATCTTACTCCGTATCCCACCTTGTTCATTCTACCATGTGAAACCTTTAAGGGGTGTCTTGGGGATCATGAGGCCCTGCTCTCTGCTGCTCTTTTCCCCTTTCTAATAAAGCTGATAATCATTTGTTTCCCAATCACATTAGCATCGCACTAATGAGAGGGGTAAGTCAACCATTAGAATATGATCCATAATTCATTGTTGACTCCCGTTCATTACCCCAAACTCAGTCCGATGAATGATAAATAAGTGTGTGTGTGTGTGTGTGTGTGTGTGTGTCTTTGCATCGCTGCTTATCATCTAGGGTACAGAGCAGTGTCAGGCTACGATGGATTGTTTGTGCTGATGGAAATTAACACCATGGACTATGTAATCTACCTTCTACCGTATGCATTACGTAACTTATGAATGATGCAAGAAGCAACTTTAATTTGAAATATATGCAAGGGTGCATTACTGTGCATCTGTTTATGTGTGTGTGTGTGTGTGTGTGTGTGTGTGTCTCTCTGTCTCTCACTTAGTGTCTCTCTCTTGTGAGTGAAGCAGACAGCTGTTATCAGTCGCTGACAGAATCCTCCCATCATCCCCCCTCCCTCTACTGTCAATCACAGCACATTGTCACCAAGTTGCCATTTAAATAGCCCTTTTTCCTCTGTTGACTCAAGAAATGTGTGCCCGCGCGTGTGTGCGTGCATGTGTGTGCACATGAGGGGAAAGATGTAAACGCCCTGCCCTTGCTCCGCATCCTCTCCAGAAAAAGACAAACACTGCAGGTTGATTAAAGCATAAGAATTCCCCAAACACCTTCATCAGGTTCCCGACACTGCAAAATTACTCCCACAATAAATAAATAGTTGTTAAAGCCAGCTGGAACGTCATTAATGTCCAGCTCCGAGCCAGAGGAAAGTTGCTGTGTGTGTGTGTGTGTGTGTGTGTGTGTGTGTGTGTGTGTGTGTGTGTGTGTGTGTGTGTGTGTGTGTGTGTGTGTGTGTGTGTGTGTGTGTGTCTTTTGGCAACCTCCTAATGAGATGCCTGTGTTTTCCTCCATTAGTAGTTTATTAGATAGCATGGGTCGCTGAGGTTTGTAAAATACAGTAAGCTTAATTTAGCACATTTGACGCTACAGGGGCATAGGAGACTTAAGGGAATATCAAGGGCACGGGCAACTGGTGTAGCTTGGGATGTAAATTAGTGTTGCCAGCAATAATAGGTGAGCTGTTCAGCACAGCCATCATGCCCTCCGACAACGCTTTTACTTATTAAACTGCCTTAGAGGTGCTGATGACTGTGAATATAATTATGGGTAACTGGGATTTGAACCACCCGACAAATGCTACTTAATTGTATGCCACTGCTTTAAAGGTGGTAATCTGCAATTGTTTTTTATTTTTATACTTGGCTGTGGTCATTGCGATGGTGCTGCACTTCCCAGAGATCACTTTTTATCCAACAGGGTCACCAACACAGAGATGCATTTCTTTCTTGCATATTCTGTTAATGGAGCATACGTTGTGTAGGCGGTACTGTAGCAACTCTTTTATTCTGTGCTGCTGTTGCAAATGTGTACAATTATTCGCTTATTTAGCTCCCAGGGAAAGACCTACCTGACACCTGCTTTTTGAAAACCGCTAATGCAACAGAGGCTTTGGGTGAAGGTTGTACAACTGTTGTGTTGTATCGTTACGAGAAACACAAAAGCAAAGTGGATATGTATTTATTTGAAAGTGATGCATCTCTTGCCATTTCAACTAGCATATAACCTACTTGTATACTGTAGGTTTATTTCACCGTCCCTGGTTAGGGAAAATGCTTTTATATATGATGAGCCATAGTCTATAGATCAGAAATACCTGTGCTAATGTGCAACACCACAAAACTGTCTCAGTATCCTTCAGTAAGCATGAAGGAGAAAGTATATAAAGGGATTTTTTTTTTTTTTTTTTACAGAGAACATATAACATATTTTCTGTGGATGAAAGAAAGATACACCTACTTTTCTTTGTTTGTGTGACCTCAAACACACACACACACACACACACACACAATCATTTATAGCTAGCTAGTAAGTGACAGATAGACCCATTTTCTCCACCATTCATGTAACCTTTTCTGTCTGAGGCTACAAAGGTCACTCCGTCAGACCTGATTTACTGTAGGAGCTCTCTCTCTCTCTCTCTCTCTCTCTCTCTCTCTCTCTCTCTCTCTCTCTCTCTGTCTGTAACCCCCACATCCACTTCATAGAAGTCTGTCTCTGTATCTTAAGCCTCTTGCACTATATGTAATTCATAAATGCTCTGTCAATTTAATATGCTGGTGTCAAGTTTGAAAAGGACCTCGGGTCATTTTTTCTGTGAAGGTCTCTCTGGCAGTCTGCCTACTTAGGAGCTGTTAACATTTCTCTACCATTTTCTACACAGTTCAAGTGAGAGTGAGGAGGTCACGTTGCTTGTAAAGTTATGCGCACGATTACAGTGTACGTATCAAAGACCGTATGAGGCTTTCAGCCACACTAAGGCAATGTCGGCATGTTGCTTCTGTCAGTCGGTCCACCACTTTCTTCCCAACTAAATTATCTTAGCAACTATTGGATGGATTGCCTTTATTTCCTTAACCCTCTTGTTGTCCTCGGGTCAAATTTGACCCATTTTCAAAAAGTTTATTATCAGAAATTTGGGTTTCTTTCAACCAAATTGTGAAAGAAAATAACATGGATGGTTCTGTACAATGCTCTTCACAAGTAAAATAAATAAGCAGTTCACTACCTTCATTGAATGTGGGTGTTTTATTCAACTTTATAGCAACTGGAGAAAAGAAATGATTAAAGAACGTTGAAAAAAAACATCACAACACAAGGGTTAACCCTGGGACCCGAAGGACAACACAAGGGTTAATACAGCACCTTAGTGCTTGTTTGTACAGCGTTTTGGTCAGCTTAAACTGTTTAAATGTGCTCTAGAAATAAACTTTACTTACTTACTTTACAAGAAACAGGGTTTAGAGAGCAATTCTCAACAAAGTAAACGAAAGTACATAATCCTTGTTAACAAGGGTTAACCAAAGCGAGGGTCAAACAGAGGGTTGAAGCCCCTCTGTGTAATAAGTATAAGTGATTGATAGATAGATAGATAGATAGATAGATAGATAGATACACTCTAAAAAATAATTAATGGGATCAGTAAGTAAAGCTTAAAATCATGAGCTTTTACAGCATAAATAAAATTTAATTTGTTACATATACATGTTTTAGTAAGTTGATAACTTATTTTAAGAAGTAGATCAAAATGAAAATCATGAAAAGTGTCTCAACTTAAATACATATTGCTACTTGTCATTCTACTGAGCATCTTTCAAAAGCTGAGTTCAATACTGAACTTGCCCAGACATGTTTTGCTGCTTGACCAGTCTTCTACAAGACAAAGGAAGAGCGGGAGAAACAAGTTTGCAAGAAAAATGTCTTGGTGAGTATCTTTCTTTGTTTTATTTGCAACGTTTACTAACTGTATAAGCATACAGAATTGGTTTTCACACACTAAAATTGAAGTTGTAGCTTGTCCTAAGCTAATTCACAGACTGTTGAGTTAGCATACTTTTAGCTAGCTAGTGTCTTAAGAGCACCATCTTTCAGAGCAGTCTTTTGTATCTTTTGTTTGCAGTGGTATCTTAATGATGTTAATTGGCACTGAACTGCCATTAATGTTTGCATTGTGAAAAAGCATGGAGTAACCAAAGCACATTTCTGTGCAGTTTTTTGCAAGCAGATTTCTTAGTTTTAAAATGAATTGGATTTGTAAAATTTGCTAATTTGAAACACCAAGAAGGACTGATCTCTTAAAACATTATAGACTTAGACATGGCCAACAGTTTTAATATTTATAAGGCTTTTTTTTTTTTTTTCAACTGATCAGTTCATTATTTGATTTTAATTCAAAACAATACAGATTGTTAATTTGTTATCTTATAAACCTCATTCTTTGGTCTTTTTTCCTAGTGACATAATTATTAAAAACCCAAATTCATAGAGGAACAGTTTATATATATATATATATATATATATATATATATATATATATATATATATATATATATACATATATATATACATATTTTTCTTATTCACAGGATGAGTCTGTGGAAAAAAGGAGAGAGGTTGCTATCCGTAGCTTAATGGTGTATCTCAGAGAAAAGGAGGAGGATCTCTTCAAAGAGCAGTTGGTAGGTAAATCAGACACTTAAGTTCAGACACACTGTACTTTGTGTTACTCTTGATTTTAAGTATGATGACTAAAACACTAGCATTGATTCTGACCTACTTATGCCAGGATGCTGGGGATACTGTCAATGAAGTGATGAAGATTGTCATATCCAGAGTTGCCACCATGTCTGATCCACCCAGCGCGAGGTTCTTCATTGAGGGAACAGAAGTCCTGCAAGTCCTGGACGTACCCAGAGCCTGTGCCTTGCTAATGTGGCTGATATACGGACTCAACCTCAGCTACCCAATTGAAAAATACTTTTGAGGTAATTTAAAAGATATTCCTTGAGCTGGATGGACTGAAAGCCAGTCCGAAGGTAATGTCTTTAAAAAGTAACTGCTGTGCTAAAAATGTGAAGAATTAAACTGTCCTCAAATTCAACAGGATATGTTGCACTGTTATGTTTGTAAAGTTTTGTTGTGTAAAAAACAGCACCTGCACTGTTGACAGTTGGCACTTCATTAGGTACACCTACTTACAATGCTTAGTGTTCTTGCCAGTTTTTTGGAAGTGTTAATATGTATCAGACACTATTTACAAAGTCCCTTGGAAACATGCCTCCATATTCGCCATGGAGAATACATGTAGCTGTTTAATATGTTTTTTTCCAACACCAGCAACATTTCATTTATGTATTCCTTTTCACCTGGTGCATGGTGTTTTTTTAAATTTTTATTGTATTCTTTAACATGCACAGAGAATGAAGCACTGGGGATTGGTCCTCCAAAATTTACATTAATTAATAATTTGAGCATGTTCCTTTTTTTAAGGTCAACTTCCTTGTAAAAACCTGCAAGTATTTGACTTAGAAGCTCCCAAACACACTTTTAATTTTGATTAAAGGGGAACTTTGGTATTTTTCAACATGGGCCCTATTTCCCGTGTGTGTGTGTGTGTGTGTGTGTGTGTGTGTGTGTGTGTGTGTGTGTGTGTGTGTGTGTGTGTGTGTGTGTGCCAGACTGATGGGGAAAAAGAATATCTTTAATTGGTCCAGTATTGATGGAGAGAGCATCACCTGGCAGCCGCAAAAGGAGCTTAAACGTAGTTCTTAGGAGACTTGGTTTACACAGCCGAAACAAGTGAAGGGTAAGGGAAATGCTTTCCATACCATTCCCTGTTAAAACTGATTTGGGTATGAATTTATTTATTTATTTTTTGTCTAAGTAGGCATGTTTATTTAGTTTATAAGTTATAAAATAGTACTATAATAATATAGTTTTTAAGTTTACTTTGCTTTTACAATAAAAGGTTTGATCATAAAAAAGGAATTGCTGTGTGTATTTTATTCTGGCTAAAGTGTATTAAGTTACTAACACAAAGTTAAGGTAACAATTTGCATGGACATTTTTGAGTAGAATGGAAGTAAAATAAATAAGTTAAAATAGCCTAAATTAAGTAATTTGACAACTTAATATAACCAAAACATTTTCATGAAATTTAAGTAGATTTACTTGTAGTCATGTTGATTGTACTTAAATAATTGAGTTAGTCTGACTATAAAAGAATCACGGAGTTTACTCATAATGGCTGAGTTGGAACTTAAAAAAGTCCATGCAAATTGTTACCTTAATTTTTTTAAGTTGAGCCACTATAATTTTTTTTAGAGTGTAGATAGATAGATAGATAGATATGACTTGACGTGCATATCTTGGTTTTGGAAGAAGGCGAAAGCAGTGAATTCTTTGTTTTTTTTCCGACACTTTATTTGACCGGAAGAATGATGGGTATGGTGCTGCACGCCATAAAGAGCAGAGGAGAAACAGCTGAGGCAGAAAGAGGCAGGATTTCAAACCTAGGCTTTTTATCATTGTAATAGTTGAGTTTGAAGTGTGAGCCGGTTTGACGAATGCCACTGGGACACAAAAACACAATTGACATGTCATTGTGTCGTTAATGAGGAGAATGCCACTTGAGCTCAAAGTAGTGCAGAGCTCATTCATGCACAAAGCTGTACAAAGATTTTTGTCACACATGTCTGGATACGAAGGAAGAAAGGTGGGCGGCAGATTGGATTGAAACAGAATGACTATGTAAAGACATTGTTTCTGGATGAGAAAGAAACAGAATGGGAGTTTTGTCTTCTTTTCTTCTCCATAGGTGTGTGTGTGTGTGAGGCTACTGTATTGTATCCTCTGGTTAGGAGTGCTAGGGAATGGACATTGTCATCACTGTCATCCTGGTTAGACTGAAGGGAGGGCAGGAATACTGTCAAATTGTTCAAAGCGTTCATATCAGTGTCACTGAGCCCGGAGCTGAAGAAAACTGAGAAAGCGAGAGTAACCCGGTACAACAACTAGTTAGGGCTGTGCAATTAATCGAATTTTGATCGTGTTTTCGATTTTGGCTCCTTACCATTAAACGAAAACAATGTAATCGAGAAAAACGATTATTTTTGCACATTACATTTAGCAAGTCAACTTTTATTTTGGCTTATGTTCTGAAGGGGAATTCAAAAAGTTCAACAGGGAAAGTATTAAGGGAAATTTCACTGTAAAGGTGCAGTCAGTAAGACTTATAAAACTAACTTTCTGTCATATTTGCTGAAACTGACCCTATGTTCCAGTAGAACTACATGAAGCAGGTCATTAAATAAAAATCTGGCTCCTCTGGCACCACCTACAGCCTGTAGTGTGATTTGCAAAAATCCACCGCTCCCTGTTCAGATGCACCAATCAGGGCCAAGGGAGTGTCTAACTGCGTGACAATAGGCTCGTTCGAGATGAGCCAGATCTGCGCAGAATCGATCACCGGCGATCGGCGCCCAATGCATGCCGGTTAGATTTGTGTCCGACTTGATCCCGACTTGCTCTGACGTCATGCACACGTGGGCAACGATAATCTCCCGAGACCAAGGCGGACGCAGTTCTGAGACGCAGGTAGCGCAGTTGCTTTTCACCAACTGCAAGAGCCAGGCGGACGCAGGTGGACCCAGGGCATGCTGGGAAACGCCGGCCTCTCAGCTGATCGAACAGCTGATTGGTTCAGAATCGACTCAACATGATGACGTTTTATATAAACTTTTTATTGATTTTGAATCGGAGGGATTTTAACTGCTATTTGTCTGATTTAAAGGCTTATTCTGTACAGAACACATGCTGTGTGGCTGATAGTTATGTTTAGAAGTCAGAGAGACTAAATCTGTTCAGATTACCGATCATCTACAGTCTGCTGTTTATTAAAATCAGCACCAGATCACAGGTAGAGAATTTTGACAGCTACTCTTTCATAATAAAATCAACTGGAGACTGTGCAGGAGCAGATATATGGGTCTGATAACATTTTATTAAATCGGAATCGGACCCGAACGGACCACAGTGTTTGTGTCACTTCCTGTTCAGCCTGAAGGCTGCTGGAGTCAGCTGGAAAACTGTCCGACTTGAGAGCGGACTTTTGTCACCGCCCCCGTCTGCTGCCGCCTGCTCTCGTCTACTTTACAGGCGAGGCGCAGTTCATCTCCAACGAGCCTAACCACTGCTCGTCAATCACACACATTCATTCTCCCTTGTGGGGGGAGGGGCTTAGGAGACCGTTTTGGGCTTTAGCGGAAAGGGGGGCTGAGAAGTTGTCGATGTTCAAATTTTTTGGCTGGATCTTGTTTCACTGTTTTTTAAGTTCAATAAATGCAACATCTTTCCAAAACATATTTGTGATTATGATTTTCTTTTTTTATCGAGCCGCCCTCTAACTATAATTACACTGTTTATTGATTACGTATTGCAAATTGTATGAAATTACAATTTACACTCTGTTAGAAATCACTACACACAGGCCTGAAATACACACAGACATGCTCAGGACCTATCCATGCACAAATTCATGGAGAGATGTCAGAGTGAGTGGGCTGCCAGTGCTGGACCAGCACCCTGAGCGGTTGGGGGGTACAGTGCCTTGCTCAAGATCACCTGGCAGTGCCCAGGAGGTGAACTGGCATCTCTCCAGCTACCAATCCACACTCCATACTTTGGTCCGTACTGGGACTTTTACCAGCAACCCTCCGGTTCCCAACCCAAGTCCCTACGGATTGAGCTACTGCCACCCCAAGTCATAGTAAGTGTGTTTGTGTGTGTGAGGTAGAGAGATATGAATCGAGCGGTGGTGCTGTTTGATCTAAATACCATTTGCTATTGACGAAGCTAGAACAGTATATCTGTTTTAAGTGACCGGGGGAGATGCAAAAATCTCATCTCATGTTGATGGAGAGCTGTTTGCACTCTGGAAGAATGGAGGGATGTTGGATGGAGTAGATGGAGGACGGGAATAAATTTAGCATTACTCATCCTTTGATGCCGTCGTCGCTCCATCTCTCGGTTGCATTGCCTTTCTCTGATGTCATGCCTCTTTGCATCTCATCTGCATCCATTCATGTCCCATTTGTCTCTTTCGACTCCTCTCTCAGGTTCGCAGGCGTCTGGTGTCCTTGGATTTTTCTCCTTTTATTACCCCATTTCATCATATTTTCTCTCCTCTCTCGCTCTTCCTCCCTCTTCCTCGTGTGTTTTCTCTCCTTTGCGAGATTGTTATTTGCAGATTCCGTCAATATTCGCAATGTGCGGCCAAGGCCTCAAGAGCTTTAATCTCCCTAACAAACCAGGTGCATTATTATCTCCCGCAACGTGTTTGTGAGAGAAACGCGTCTTTTTTTCTCTTTTTTTGGATTTTGGATATGCGTCAGCAGTGTCACATTAAAACGCTTTCCCAGGCTTTTATTTGGAAGCCACTGTTGCACTTGGCCTATTGATTCATTAGTTGGATCTGCTGCTCCAGTTTACAGTGTATTTGAACGTGTAGGTAGTTTCCTTTGTGGCTGTGTGTGGGCCTGCGTGCTGTAGTGTCACTGTGTGCTTAACTGTCAGCAGCTAAGCGCTTTGAAGTTCATCATGCTGTGTGGCGGTTTGGAGGGAACAATAAGAGAGTATTACACTCTCTTGTAAAGCCTTCCTGGGAACAAACAAAAGCAACAATAGAGCACTTGTTAAGTCCTTTCCTTCCTCAAAGCTCCAACACGGAGTTACACAAAATGACACACTGCTCTGTTCTTTTCTCTGCACATTTCCCTCTATGGTGTATTCTGCTCTAAGTGACGTGTAGGATGTTGGCGATGGACTGTGTCTGTGTATTGTAGTCTGTATCCACGGCGTTCCACTTCCGGGATTGCTCCGGTGCAGCTGGAAATTCCGCCGGATGTCCCCTCTTTTCAGCCAGATTTGTGTTGGAATTTTAAAACTCTGGTGGATTTCTGAGGACTATGGTTAACTGCTCCTCAGATCTCTGCAGGTTAAATCCAGACAGCTAGCTAGACTATCTGTCCAATCTGAGTTTTCTGTTGCACGACTAAAACAACTTTTGAACGTACACATGTTCCACCAAAACAAGTTCCTTCCGGAGGCTATTTTGCAGAGGCACCGTGGTTCTGTACGGCACTTAGCACTGCCCAAGACAATTGTGATTGGTTTAAAGTGCTCGTATTATGCTCATTTTCAGGTCCAGAATTGTATTTAGAGTTTATATCGGAATTGGTTTACATGGTTTAATTTTCAAAAAACACTATATATTTGTTGTACTGCACATTGCTGCAGCTCCTCTTTTCACCCTGTGTGTTGAGCTACCGAGTGAGGCATCTCACTTCTGTTCCATCTTTGTGGGGAGTCGCACATGCCCAGTACCGAGGTAAGGATTACTAGCCAGTCAGAAGCAGAGCATGAGGGCGTGCCACGCTAGCAGCTAGGCGAGCATTATAACGTGTGTTACAAAGTGACGCATGTTTGTCTCTGAAGTAAAGGCTGGACTACAGTAGAGCTGTTTGGAGCAGGTTGTGAACAGTGTTTTCTGTTGGAGATGGTAAGTCCCTTTGGGGGGGGACTTTGGGCTTTTCACTTTGTAAACCTATAACGTGCACAAAAACGATATATGACACAATAAAGGAAAGGGAAAAAGCCAAAAAGCATAATATGAGCACTTTAAAGAAATGCCAATAAACCGCAGCAAGTTTTTCTCCCATCCCGGAATGCTGTGTGGACTAGCCAGACCCTCCTCCGCAGCGCTGTGGTGGAAGGTCTGGCAATGCAAGACTAGTGTATTGTGACTAGGGCTGCACGATATGAGACAAAATATCGAATTGCAATTATTTTGACTGATATTGCGAGTCACGATATTGGAGAGAATGATCATTTTTGTATCATTATTCTCAGTTTCTTTGAAAAATATTAAAATAAAAAAAAATAAAAACATTTCAAGGATCTGTACCAAACAAAGATGTTTTTCTTTAGTCTGTAGGATGGATTGCAATTTGGATATTGCACTAGTCCATATTGTGATTTTGATAAAATTGCGATTAATTGTGCAGCCCTAATTGTGACAACATTTCTTTGTGCCTGTTTTTGCCGAGAATGTGCAGGTGCTCTGGATTTAACCCCTGTTGTTCATTAAAAGAGGATGCATGTGACATTTATAAAGCGCTCAACTACTTAACAGGCAGCCACACTCAGACTCTCTCTGTCTCTCACACTTTCGCTCTGGCTCTCTCTCCCTCGCCATGAATTATTATCCCTTATGGGTTGGAGTAAGTCTGTGAAAAAGCAATATTGCAGAAACGCTATATTACACCATTTAGACTGGATACATTTACGCCTAATCTATGAGACTGTTTAATGTGCGACCTGCCTCATAAATAACTATCAATATTTCCGTTCATTGTAATTATTATTGCACTGAGTGTTTCTTGTCAGCAGGCTACCTTTGCCAAAGCATTCCACCAAGCCGAAAAGGACAATCTGTCTCTCTACTTTACAGCCCGGTCTCCTGAGATTTAGTGAAACGAGCACAATGTCCTAAAATGCAAATATGTACTTTATGCACAAAAAGAGCGAGAAAATGATTGTGCCCTCCTTGAAAGTATTACATGAAGGAGACCTATCTATAAACAGGTTAGAGTTTGACATTGAAACAATGCTGGGGGAAGTTTGGGTTGCGGTTTTGAAATAGTGAATTGACACAAAAAAAGTACCTCCAACTTTTGGCTACTTGAGTTTTATTTTAAGCTCAAGCCAAGAAGTTTCCTACGGAAGCGCATTGCATTCACAAAAGAAAAAAAAGAAATGTTGGACACTTTATCTCATAATTACAAGAAAAGTTCAAGTATAGTTTTCAATTTTCGCAATGATGCATTTAATCTGCTTTTATTTTCCCTAGTAGAGAAGCGATGCTGCAGCAGGTCAGACTCTGCTTTCTGTCTGAACAAACAACTTGAGATGCCTGCACTGTGTTGACATTCAGTACTAATAGTTATGCCATCCTCATTAAAGGACAAATCCGACGCAAAATGAACCTAGGGGTTAATAACGTGTGTACCGAGTTCGACCGTTCTCTGGGATTTGTTTTCATGCTAATCGAATGTGACCAGTTTTAGCTAATTGGCTTATAACGCTAGTCGTCGGGGCACGGGTAAAGTAAAAAGAAATTGCTATTTCTATACCACTAACAAGGCTCAAAGTAGCAACGCACTTCCACGGTAGCATAATGAGGGTCCCTACATGTAAACCGAAGCTTTGAGAACTTTGTAAGTGTACAGACAGTTTATGAAAAAGATAGTTTATAAAGACAGTACCGTTCACTATACAGGCAGGCGCCATCTTTGGAAAACAGTCATGACCAGTCGAACCACGAACGCTGTGCTTGAGCTATGTTACTGGTTACTGGTTACACGGCGTTCGTCGTTCGACTGATCATGACATTTTCCCAAGATGGCGCCTGCCTGTATACGTGAACGGTGATCTTTTTAATAAAACAAATTTTACGGTCTACTCAGTGCACGTGTTATTAACCCCTAGGTTCATTTTGCGCCGGATTTGTCCTTTAACTAGACCTTAACTCTTGTGTTGTCTTCAACCATAGAAAAAATGGACCCGGTCTGTTTTGGCTGTTTTATTAAGCATAAAGTATAAATGATCACCTAATTCTGTGTTACATCTTCTTAGCCAACTTAATTCCAATTTATCACTGCTAGTTTTACACTTTTTTTTGGAAGTCATGGTCAATAAAACTAATATTAAATTCTGCCTACATTTTTTGTTAAAAGACCCAGAAATTATGAATTATTTTAGATACTAGTTAAGATCAGAGGAACATACTGTATGTTGATGCATAATTACAGCCCGTTTCGTGTACGGAACTATCCATGTTATTTTTGGACAATTTGGTTGAAAGAAACCCATATTTTTGATGCAGACATTTTGAAAAGGGGTCAAATTGGACCCGAGGACAACACAAGGGTTAACTTTTTTCATAATTCTGACATCCTGATCTCATAATTACGGGATCTTTTGTCGGAAATCATACAAGAAAGTAACATTTCTTAGATTGTTTTGCAGTTGCTACAAACAGGTTAGCCGTATAATATAGATCCGTCATTATTCACAAGTTGATGTGACCCATATGCCTTATGTTGAAAGCAGGAGGAGAGGTAACCTAGCATCCCTTATAATAGCTGCTGGGCCTGTGCCCTTTTCAAATGAATTCCTTGACATTACTTCCGTTGTTTTTGTGATATTGCATCTTGTTTTTTATCTATTTCGTCACTGGCTAAGTTGCTGCTACAATAGCTACAAAATTGACATTTTTGGAAAGGTGAATCAAAGGGACCTGAATTGATTCAATACAGCTGGACAGCATGAAATAATTAAGTTAGTTAAAAGAATCAGCCCTCCCAGACAGACACACACACACACACACAGTCGTACTTTGTCTAAAATGTAAGATGTATGAGACGTTTTCTGCATGTCTAATGTAGAGAAATATTAAATTATAAATGTCTCCAGCAGAGTCTTTGTCTCGCCTTAAGGTGTCATGTTGAAGGTGATATGAGTTATTCATTATTTCGTTGGGTCATTTCATGTCTATTGTTCAGAAAGGTGCTTATCGGTAGTAGCGCCTTTCGAATTGTCTTTTTGTAATTTCTCCGTCAGTCCATATGATACACATTAAGGGCACTCTGAGATTATGTCATTGACCCATAACCTAGTATGGTTCAAAGTACGCATCATTTTGGCCTGCGAGTGGTCTAACTTTAGAATGGATTCAGTATCTAGGCTGGGGATTAAATACTGTTCCAGTGTCTAGGCAGGAGATACAAGCAAACACATGTCCAGCAAAGCCTGAGGTGACTTCACCCTCTCCATCGCACATTTACACTGTTGCATCAAGGTTAATCTTTATGACAAGACCTCTCTGTCTGTCTCTGCTTTTCTATTTTTCTCTCAGGCGCTCTCTCTCTCCCTCTCTCCCTCTCTTCCCTCGTTCTCTCTGTTTCTGCCTCAGATCAATGAGCTGGATGACTAGAGTAAATCTTAATGGCTGGGGTGTGTGTGACAAAGTTTAGGGGTGTGTGTGTGTGTGTGTGTGTGTGTGTGCGTGCGTGCAGGTGAAGTATTGCTCAATCAGCACTGTCCTGCCCCTTGGGCACCACCACACGCCTGCCTGCCTGCCTCCTGTCCAGCCACAATCAATTTCACAGTCCCACACACACACACAGACACACACACACACACACACACACACACAGACCCACACACACACACACACACACACACACACACACACACACACACACACACACACACACACACACAATGACTTGTATAGATGCACCTAGACAGACAGACAGAACTCTAGACACACACACACACACACACACACACACACACACACACACACACACACACACACACACACACACACACACACACACACACACACATGTTGACTTGTATAGATGCACCTACACAGACAGACAGACTAGAAATCTAGTTTTGGAGAAACATAAACAGAAAACACAAAATCATACCATTTTAATGATTATGAGCTATAAAATAAAAACAAAAAGCTGTCAAAAAGGACAAAAATTGCCGGAGGTTTATGTTATTGAAATTATTTGATAAATATTTGATGGAGAATAGTTACTCCCTAGCTGCTGGTGAAACTAACAAATTTCATATGAACTATCGCTAAGCATTAACTGCACACCATTTAAATGCATGAATTCAGAATTACTTTACAGAGATATTATCATACAAAAGCTATTTAGAGAGAGAGAGAGGTTTTGCACTTGCAACTTGCACTGGAACTGTTGCGGTGGATGAATTTTGTGTGTTTATCAGCTGATCAGTATTCAAAAACAGCCCTATGACTGACGTAAACCAACCTTTTTAAAGCATCAGAAAACCTTAATAGCTCAGATTTCTTCATCAGCTTGTGGGTGATTCTGTGGATCTAAAGCCCTGACGATGCCTTGTTGCTTACAGATGTGGGTCACGCATTGTGTCTTCATCATTTACTACCTACTGTTGCACCAGTTGGACACTAGCACTGTACAAACCTCACAGACAACCATTACCATTCAAAGTTGAATTGAATACGAACATCTGATATGTTTATAGGTAAAAGAGACTCTTTTCAGTCAGTGTGGTCATGTTCAAATAGATCCTTGGGAAAACATTATCCAGATACAATGCGCCAAAGAGTACGCAAATCTGGAACATGTGCATACATTAACTAGACGATTTAAAATGTTCATATTATGCTTATTTCCAGGTTGTATTTAGAGGTTGTACCAGAATAGGTTTATGTGGTTTAATTTTCAGAAAACACCATATATTTGTTGTACGGCACATTGCTGCAGCTCCTCTTTTCACCCTGTGTGTTGAGCTCTCTGTTTTAGCTACAGAGCGAGACATCTCACTTCTGTTCCATCTTCGTTGGGAGTCGCACATTCGTAGTAAGCACTGCTAGCCAGTCAGAAGCAGAGTATGAGGGCGTGCCAAGCTAGCAGCTAGGCGAGCATTATAACGTGTGTTACAAAGTAACGCACGTTAGTCACGGAAGTAAAGGCTGGACTACAACAGAGCTGTTTGGAGCAGGTTGTGAATAGTGTTTCCTCTGGAAGATTAGGGAAGCACCGATCCGACTTTTTCAGTACCGATACCAATGCCTGGCGTTTATGTATCTGTCGATCCTGGTTACCGATCCGATACCGTTATTGAATTAATAATACACTGTATACCTTCCACCTTGTACCTTCCTTCCACCATGTGGAGGAGACTAGGTACCAGACTTTCCTAAATAAACATTACTTTCCTAACTAAGACAAAATAACATTGATGTAATGTATTGAATTCTTATTTATTTGAACACTAAACTCTTCCATCATGCGACACACTTGCGACAGAGGGAAAAAAACGTAATTTTTCCGATCCCCGATCCAGCTATTTTGTCAATATTGGGACCGATATCCGATCTTAATATAGGATATCGGTGCACCCCTATGGAAGATGGTAAGTCCATTTTGGGGTGGACTTTGGGCTTTTTCACTTTGTAAACCTGTAACATGCACAAAAAATATATGCAGTATGCACACCAGGTGGCTAGGTGGTAGTGTGACGCACTGCCGCACAACACCACAAAGTCTGCGCGCCTGCGCAGAACCTTCCTTCTACTTCTCTCCTTAGTAGCGCGAAGCGAACAACAAAAGCTGACAATTTTGTCTGGACAGACGAGGAGGTGGAGTTATTGCTCCAAACAATGCGCACACACACACACACACACACACACACACACACACACACACACACACACACACACACACACACACACACACAGACACACATGCGGCACACGGCACACACACACATGCGGCACACACACACGGCACACACACATGCGGCACAAACATGCGGCACGCACACGCGCGCTGCACACACACACACACGGCACACACACATACACACAGACACAGTGCGTTTTTACCCTATAGATGGGAACACGACGGTGGAGCGTTTTTTAAGATTTCCACTCTGGAGGGTGGTTTCCCCTTTGTTGCGTTTTTAAGCCCCAAAAACGCCGTCGCCGTCTAAACGAAGGGCACATCTGATGAAATATTTTGTCGTTTTCACCCGCGAGCGTATTTGTGTAAACGGGGCTTAGTTTATTTTGAAATGTGCACGCTGAAAGTCACAGTGTTATGAGTTGTAAGTGAGGTTAGATACACAATTAAGATCCAGCGTACACTAAAAGATTCCACAGTTAATGTTTCATTTGACCGTTTGTTCGTGCGAGTGTGTGAGCGTATGCGGGGAGGCAGCTGCAGCCTCTCGCCTCTGATTTTATGATTACCACATTTCGTGTTTCCTGCCCATAATTGTGGACTATGTCTTTGCATATCTATATTGGTCTGTGAGTGTGCTCAGCGTGGGTCCTCGCTCCAATCAGCCATATATGAGTCATTTCAGTGAAGACTGATCTTCAAGTGAAAAAGAGCCTGATGAACTGAAAATCTATCCTATGGAAAAGAGAGAAGGAGAGACCCCACTGTGCTGAGATGGCATGGGCTAGGTGGTGTGTGTGTGTGTGTGTGTGTGGTTGGGTGAGGGCGGCATTCAGCCGGCACCTGGTGCTGATAGGCTCTCATTGAAACGCTCTGCGATCCTATTCAGATTCAGCCCCCCTTATGCTGCTTTGAAGGGCCTCGTGACAGCTCCTCTCCTTTCCTCCTTTTTGGTCCAAAATACAGTAAAAAAAAAAAGAAAGAAAAGAGACTGTTCAAATTTTGTCGAATTGTTTTGTCTGTGTCTGCATGCAGGAAGTGGACTCAGGGTGCTGGAAGTGTAGATACGGTGCAGGTTCTGGAAGGACTGGTCAAGACTCGATTGTGGGAGGAACATTCCTGTTAGAGGATGATGGACAATATGCTGGACTTTTTGTGAGCTCTAGGGGAGCGGGGGTTACGATCTGTGGGGGAGGGGGGAGAGTTGGTGGTTAATTTTTGATTAAGAAAGCACATTTTTGTTTGTCTGACAGGTTTTGTTGGGTTTTCATTTTTTTTTTTTTTTTTAAAGGATTTTCTTTTCTTGACTTGTTTTTGGCATTTGTGATTGGGATTCTTCTCTGAAAATGGTCCAATAAAGGGACTTTGAAACCCAAATCCTCTCCTCTCCTCTCCTCTCCTCTCCTCTCCCATCATTACCTGCTGATTACAGAGCTGTCATCCCTTACATCTGACAAGCTACCTGATTGGCATAAGTATGGGTGTGAGTGTGTGTGTGTGCTCGTGCTGGCTGTCTTGAATCAAATGCATGTGTGTTTACCCGTCTGCGTGGACACCTGTGTATGTGCGCAACTATCCCGTGCTAGAGGATGGGAAAGACGTGCAAAGTGAAGCTTTTTCTTCTTAGGAGAGAGCGACCTTTGGGAATAGCAGTGCGACGGAACACTTGCGCTTTGATGTCTAGTTTTTCTATTTATGCAAGTCTTTCACATCGGTATCGCGTCATGAATTAAAGATGGACTGCTTTGCTGTTTGATTACTGTACATGTGTTTGTGCAGCATGTAGCATGCTGATTTTGACAGATTACCACCAACTAATTGTCATAATTGTTTCACTTAGCACTTGGGCAGAAGTGCAGTGCAACATAGAGTAGACATAAGGAAATTATGATCTTCTACCGCGTATAGGGAAACTACCGTATCTGTGTAGAAGTGACTTATTAGTAAAGAAGTGGAAATGTATGATGTATGGGGTTTCCAGCGAATGGAAATATAAAGATTGAATTGCAGATGCTGCATTAAGTATCTCTCAGGAATTCCACATACCCAGGTCATTAAAAAAGGGAAAGGGAAGTGGCCTGATTGGCTGTTTGACCTTTAAAGGGTAATTGCCACTTTTTAAAAACTAATAAAGACTCTGAGACACTGAAAGGAAGCCAAACCTATTTTACTGGAAACAATAACCTCAAACAATAAAGGTATGTTTCTCCATAAAACAACATGGAGCGAGTTATTGGGAAATGGCTCTTAAAAGGAATCAGAGTGAAAACATCCCTTCCCTGTGGCCCTTAAATATTTCAATCATATAAAGTCTGTTGTGTGTATGTTGTAATGTGCACTGTTCTTATTAATAGCAGAGGTTGCGGCATTTAGTAAAAATTAACCCTTGTAATGCCTTCCATCGCGTTAAAAAGACTTCTTCAGATCCTCATATCCAATTTTCGGTCTGCTAAAAAAAGGAACGGGAGATTTAAGTTGAAAACTTTATGACAGTTTTACTGGCTCGGAGTTAAAAGGTGCCCTCTATTCAGCGAACATGAAAGTCCGACTGGGAACAGCAGCATTTTTTTGGAATATTGCTTTCAGCACCCGGACCATTGTCGCTTCAAAGCAGCCGGAGTTCCTTTCTGGCTCTCCGGCTTTAGAAATGGTTCCTCGTAAAAGAGGAATAGAAAATGGAATGATATGAGAACTGGAACCAGGGAGGATAATGGCCTGAAACCAGAAGACAAGAGGAGAAAGACGAAAGGGATAGAGGGGGAGAGGATAGACAGAGAAATGAATCATATAAGTCCAATGACTTGAGGGCACCTGAACGGCTGAACACCAACAGAGTCTAAGAGGAAATGGGCAAAACAGAGGACAACCTGAAAGCATTAAAGGTGCCCTGCCACACCAAAACGTTTTTTTTCCCTTGTATTTTTTTTTAAATACATTAGGTCCATATGTGTTTGTGTTATGTGGTGAATGTGAAAATGAACTGCTACCTCCTCTGTCAGCTCTAGCCACCGAAAAGAAATAAGCGGAGAAATCAGGCCAATTACAAAAGCTGGTCAGTCTAACATCATGTAGCCTGAGCTCATTACTATTCATGAGCTCGCCCAGTTGCGCTTGGTAAAGGATGCTGATATCCCGGCTCTCATTGGCTAGCTGTTAGCCAATCCGAGTTAAGCAGCTTAGCTCGTTGAATGTTAATGAGAACTGGCACAAATCGAGCTGAGTCTTCCTGCAGGCTTTCTATACCACGCTAGAATGGCTTGAAACAAGGTAACCAAGGCATTTTTTCCACAAAAAATGTTAAGAGTCCATGGTAGAACATCAGACATTACCACAAAGTAATGAAATACGTGTGGCAGGGCACCTTTTTTAAAATAAAAAAAATAAGAAGATGGAGTCAGGTGAAAAGATCCACCGAGAGGAACAGACAAGGTAATAGTGAACGTGTTAAGCTTCAGTGAGTCAGGACAGACACGGATAATAGAAATTCGAGAGGGTTAAAGGCTGAGATCAAAACATCTACAGCTAAAAAAATAAAAATAACCTAAACCTTCTAAAACGAGACCGCTGAGTCTGAGAGACGAGAGGCGGCGTTTATCGAGTGCCGGGTGACGCTGTGGTCTCCTTGGCTGCCGTAACCCCTCAATGGCGTCGGCGTGCCAGCGCAATAATTACCCTTTAAGTGTTTCTCCTTAAATGTGCCCATGACAAACATCATCACCACTGACACCACCATCACCAGAGTGACTAGCGGGCACCCTGTGGTGGTGATTCGACATCATTAGTGAACATGACATGGCTGTGGGCATTAGGGACGCAACATTACACCACACACCGTGCCGCAAGCTAATGTTCTGGAAAACTAGATACCATCTCTTCACTTGCCATCCCTCACTCGCTGAATCCTTTGGAGAGAAAAAAGTGGAAAACCTGGCCAGAAAAGAGAAGACAGAAGTGAGGAAAGTGTTTTCGACAGATGTTCTGTTTTTTTTTTTTTTTTAACGCAAACAAGTGCTTTGAAAAGCATAGAAGAAGAGAATGAAAAGCAGAAAATCAACACATGCTTTGGTTTTAAAGTAATCCTCTCAGTCTTCAGTGTTTCTTCATTTCGCTGTGTGTTTGCTCTAAGCCCATATTTCGCTATATTATCCTCCCTCCTCCCCAGTCATAATACATCACACTTCTGATTCTAATTTCAGATTCACAGGTACAGTGTACATAGCAATAGGAAGACCTAGCCTGCTATCTGCTAGTTCTGTCTTTAGTTTTGCTTCTCCCTGCCACTACAGTAGATGCAAAGACAACTTCCGCACACTGTCTAACTTGCAAAAAATATATAAAGTTTAATAATGGGCAACGTTTCGGTAACTAGACCATCTTCAGCTTAAGCTCTATCTATAGTAAGCTGAAGATGGTCAAGTACGGAAACGTTGCCCATTATTACATTTTATATATTTTTTTGCAAGTTAGACAGTGTGCGGGGATTTTCTTTGCAACTTTTGACCTGCTTGTCCCCCTCCGACGCACCTGTCTCATGTTGTAGATGTGCGAAATATTTTTCTGTACTACATTTGGTGCAAAATCTGTGATCGAGGGGAAATGGTGGAAAAATCACACTTTCAAAAAGACATCACAGCGAGGGCTCACTTATCTGTGAGGACTGATACAGCAAAGGCAAAGTGTGCGTGTTCATGTGCTTGTCTGGGTGAGTTTGTGAGTACTTGGTGTGTAGTACCATAATATATTTATATTCACCAACCCAACTTGTCCAGGTTTGCATGAGTGTGCACAGGAGCATGCCTTAGCAGCCCCCCCTCCCCCCCCCCGCCCCATTGAACACTCTCGTGTCAAGGCTATCATCATCTCACCTCCTGCTATTATCAGCACTCCTGACAGCCCACTCCCGGCTAAATTAATTTCCCCCTCGCTTCAAGTGCCCCCCCCCCACCTCCTTCAAATCTGTCCCTCCTGCCAGCATCACCCTGACCAACCCATTTCTCTGGTGTTTGTACTTTTTTGTTCATCTGTGCCTGACAATTCAAGGAAAAGCCAGTTTTCCACTCCATGCTTTTTTTCCGTTTATACCTTCTAAGAGGGTGCTATGCTTTACTGAGATGTGCCTGTATCCAGAGTCTAACAGTAGGTGCTGGACACGCTATTCATCCACAGACAGGAAAAAAAAAAAATAGAAAATAGAAATAGAGTGAAAGATGGCAAGGGAAACTGTGATTGTTTTGGAACCATTTGGTTGTATTGGCTTTGCAGAAACCCATTAGCACATCATTTCCATGAAAAAGCAGCAGACAAAGACATGGATGGCGGCTACACAGTGGCTCCAGCTTCTATAATTTACATGTTTTCAGGGTCTCTTTGGAATAACTTTTCATTTCTGTCACATGCCTATTCCACTGGAAAACCCACTTACTACTGTTACACGTGCGACTCTTAAATAAGAATTAAGTCAGAGGCGGCTGCGAGATGGAATCCGGCTCTGACAATTAGATGCACCATCTGCCTCGTCTTTCACCGGTCCCCTATGTGATAGTAAATACCAGCCAAGTTAGTTGAGTAAATGCCACCGACCCACTGGTTTGTGCTCGGAACGATCGGCTGAATATTAATATTGTGGTACCTGCCAGTATGTTTATGTGAAGTAAAACTCCATTTGGTAATGTTTAACGAGAAGGGCGGAGGGAATCATTAGCTTGATTAAACTGGGCCATATGTTCCAGCCACTGCAGAGGATCCCCCCAAAGAAAAACAACAACACAAAAACACAACAGCAGCCCTGAATCACAATAAAGATGCACTCTTTTGCCTTCTGCACTGGACCACACTCCTCTGTCTCTGTATGTGGGCTCTATTTTTGTTCTGGCATGCAGTGCTAGACGCAGCTTTGACCCTGCAAAATAACATCTTCCTGAGGTGGTGCAATGCTCGTCTTTATCTGTGTTCTTCTCAAATCTTTCAAAATTTGTGCTAACCACTGAACGCCTGCTTGGAGCAGGTCAACAGGACATGGCACAAAGAGCAGTCATGTTTTTTTTTCTGTTGTCATGCAGTTGTGCAGTATTTGGAGGGAAATGATGATCAATCCTTTCCTCTTGTGTTGGACCTTGTAATGTGAGAGGAATGTCTTTTGTTAAACCAAATGAATTTTAACTTCTATGTTCTTAAATATAACCTTACTCTGTGTTTTGCCTAGGTTTGGTGAAAGACTAAGGTGCGTATTTGGTGGGGGGTTTAGGGGTCCTCCCTCAAGAAAATGTTAACGTTTTTACCATTTTGGACCATTTTTATTACCATATCTTTGTCTAAAATGTTGGAGCAGCTAGAGCAGATAATACATACTTTTGTAAATAACGCTCAGGAAGCTCAAGGACAAACTTGCTAAAGAAGTCCAACGGGGACTAGTCTACTGTATATCCACGACGTTCCACTTCCGGGATTGCTCCGGTGCCGCTGGAAATTCCACCGGATGTCCCTCTTTTCGGCCAGATGTCCGTTACCTTTCCTCTTTCTTTGTGTTGGCATTCTAAACTCCGGTGGATTTCTGAGGACTATGGTTAACTGCTCCTCAGATCTCTGCAGGGTAAATCCAGACAGCTAGCTAGACTATCTGTCCAATCTGAGTTTTTCTGTTTGCACGACTAAAACAACCTTTGGACGTACACATGTTCCACCAAAACAAGCAGCGGCACCGTGGTTCCGCCCGGAGCTTAGCACCGCCCAAGACGATTGTGATTGGTTTAAAGAAATGCCAATAAACCAGAGCACGTTTTTCTCCCATCCCGGAATGCTGTGTTGACTAGCCAGACCCGAAGGTCTGGCAATGCGAGACTAACTGGGGACCAACTACATTAATTAGATCTGAAAAAAAGTAATTTAGTTAGTTTTGATGCTCACATTGATTTTACATTCATTCAGCTAAGGTGGTGCCCATACGGCTTGGCTGCTGCCTTATAATGGTAGGGAAAACCCTGCTTTGCTGTCGCTGAATACTGTCCTACAGGCTACGTTGTCTACGTGGATAGTTGGGTGGATTCTCAGGTTGCACAGGTACCTGGACAGGGGGTTAGGTTGAAAGAAAGAGAGTGTTAGCAGGATCCATGTCGTGATAAAAAAGACAATAGAGAAAAAGGTAAAAGGTAAACCTGATCAAAGCCTAAATAGCCGTGTTTAATTCCCAAAAAAGTTCTTAAAAAAAACACTGTTCAGTTTAAAGGTAGAGAGAATCAAGAATATTAAAGAAGAGAGCCACCTTGCCTAATGGCAGTTTGTAATATATTCCAAAGAAAGCAAACGCATTGGGGGACGACCCCTTGAGGATTTAGTCTTAGTTTGTTACATAAGGAGGAGGCCTGCCTGCTGAGATCTACTTGGAGAGAACTTGAAAAACTGTTGGAGATTGTAAGGTTTGAAATTTTGTTAACGAGTCACCAACACTTTTATAAATATACTGTATACACACACACACACACACACACACACACACACACACACACACACATATATATATACACACACACATATATATATATATATATATATATATATATATATATATATATATATATATATATGTGTATATGTATGTGTGTATATATATATATATATATATATATATATAAAATCATTTGATTGTGATGTGGTACCCTCTGATCTTGCGCTACAGGTGGGCTGTGTACCAGCTTTGAAAATGTCAAACCGTTTGCCGTGTGCCTTGATTTTACGAAAATAGGTCTCCATGTCTCTGTCTTCCCATGTTTCTCGTCTCATGCTCTGTAGTCATTGTTGTCCTTCTATTGATTCCTCGTCTCGTCCATTCTCCTCACCTTCTTTCACTTTATGTATCTCCTTCCCACCTTTTGTATTGCTCTACTTCCTTCTTCTGGCATTTTCTCCTCTTTTCTCTGGCTCCCCTCTTTTCTCTTTCACCTCCCTCCCTCCTTCCCTCCATCACAGCTAGGGTTGTCACGATACCAAACATTCAGTAGTCGGTGCCAATACCAGTGAAATAACACGATTCTCGATGCCGATTTCGATACCACGGTAAAAAAAAAAGGATTTTCTAAGATTCCATGTACTTAAACTTGAAACATGAACTTCTTTATTAAAATATTTGAAACACATCAAAATGTCATAACAAGACATACAAAACATGTGCAATAGAGCATAGAACAACATAATAAAGTGCAATTAATGGTCATAGTGCAACAACTAGTGTCCCCAGACCCATTCCAGACTTCCAGGCATCTTTTCAAAAGGTACTGTGCAAAAACAACAACAGTATTTCAAACAGTTGCGTGACGTTACAAACCCCGGGTAAATATTGGAGATGTATTTGAAAGATGGAGACAGCTTAGACGCCGAGTTGGCTAATTTCATCCTGAACAGGTAGCTAAGCATTAGCTTCAGGCTAATTTATCGACGGGCATTTTATGTAATTTCAACATTCGTGTACTCACATTGAATTCTATAGCTAGAGTGCCTGAGTTGGTTACTCGCAAAAACAATTGAGACACAGCCAGTAGAGTGATCCCGACTGGTCCTGGCTAGTCCTGGCTAACGCCACCATGCTAACCCTGCTAACAGCTAACGGCTAACAGCTAACGTTACCGGAGGAGCAGGCAAGCGGGCCACGGCTGTTTACAACGTGTAGCCTGTTCAGCGGCCGTAGCCGACAACGGTGAGTTATTTGAAGCCAAGACGGGGGGGCTGTAAATCGGAAAGACAGGACCGTGAGTTTGTAGTGAACATGCCGTTTTTAGGTCGGGTAGAGTTGGAAATAGAAGGACGTGACTTCGGCCACTTGTTCGTGACCTCCTTCTTCTGAATGTATCGACTGGAACACTCTGAAGCGTCTACTGCCCCCATCAGTTCCCGGAAGAGGCGCAGCACCGATGCTGCTAACGCTGGCATCGTCGCTAACGGTGCCTACGGTGCTTAAAAAGAAAAATGGGCATCGTCGGTGTTTTGTCATTTTAGAACCGGAAGGTGTCGGTAGTATCGGTTCTCGTGGCATACTAAACCTCGTAACCTTTCTGAGGAACAGTGCCATTACAAGCATGGATGCATCCCACTATGAATGTGTGTGTGTTCATGTGTGTGTCTGCGGGAGCCCATGTGCATGTGACACAGACTCTTCCTGGGGGATGCAGCCTTTTGTTTCTGCTCTTGTTTCCGATTACAGTTTGCTTTATTAATGCTATGGTAATCGGGTTTGCCCTCCCTTCTTTGGTCCCTGTACCCCGTGAAATGCAGGAAAGCTCAAAGGACACCCCTTGATCTAAGCGGCTCCAGAGACCCAGTGCCACTCATCCAGCTTCTACCGTGTCAGTCTTTCATGAATGCTGCTGGAGGAAAGTGGCTGTTTGGGGAACTCCAACAGACAATTTGCTCAAAACAAAGGGCTGGAAACATAGCGGAGCCAACGGTGGAATGGCCAGGCCCTTGTGTGGCTGCATGGCCAACTTGTTTTTTTTTTATTATATGCTTATTTACTCAGCTGCTTTTCACACAGAAGGAATGATTGACACTAAACACGCAGGGCTGAACATGTTGCAGTATAAGCTAGTTTAGAAAAAGAATTGTGGTTGTGTTGCTGTGCTCCATCGCGAAGTCATTTGCTGCAAATTTCAGTCAGTGTTTGAACACTTTCCATGCTCCACTGTGACGAAGATTTAACCCCCGCAGACAATAATGTGTTTCACTTTTAATCTGACTCGTCTCAACAGTTCTGGCGCAAGTCGTTTTGGGATGGATCACCGGTTTACCCTGCAGATTATTCAGATTGTTGTAGATGCATGCACACACGCATGCACAAATGTACACAGTGCCAAACGCATTACTTAACATGTTGAGCGCATAAGAATTTGCACGTGCACACATGCATTTTTTTTGCATGCATATTTGTCTCTCTTTCTGTACTTTTGTCTTTTCCTCTAAGTGTCTCTCCATCTTGTCTTCATCTCCCTTCACCTGCAGGAGGCAGCCTATGAAATATTAATTACGATGCCTATCAAGGCTATGTGCTTAGCCTGCTGAGAAGCCCTGTGTGTGTGTGTGTGTGTGTGTGTGTTTGTGTGTGTGTGTGTGTGTGCGTGTGCATGTGTGTCTTTCTTGGGGCTTGTGTTCTGCCTGCTAATGACCACTGTTTTTGAGACCTCTTGCCCTCTTTCTCTCTACTCCTGTCCGTCACTCCCCTTTCTGCCCCTTTCACCTCTAATCTTGTGCTTCAGCCTCCTGTTTCTCCTTCCATTCCCTTTCAGCTCCTCCCCTGCCTCCCAACGAAAGGTTTAAACAACTAGCCTTGAGCCCTGCTGACACCTTGCCAATGCAAATTGAATCCCCCCCCCCCCTCCACAACTCTCCGTCTCTCTCATTTCTACGCCGTCTTACTCTTCTCACTTCCTTTCAGAGATTATGTGGTAATGAGGGTGTCTTGCATGTACAGCAAGACCTTTCTAACCTCGCTTTCTTTTGCTCTCTAAGTTTGCTTTCTCTCTCTCTCTCTCGCACCCATCATGTTGTCACTCTCTCGTGCTGTCCCCTCTCTCTTTCTGCCCCTTGTTACATTAATTAGGAGTGTATGTGGTTGTGTGGGCCAGAGGTGACCTGTGTGTTAATGTGAACAAAGGGATCATGCGACCGGTGGCTGCTCTGGCTCGTCAAGTGTGTCTTTGCGAGCCATCTTTTACACGGCTCGGTGTCCGGGGGAACGGCTTGAAAACAGACGACTGACAGCGAATGTTAGCTCCAATTGTGAAAGATAATTCATATTGAATAGACACAAAATTACGCAGCATACAGCAGGAAAGAAAATAATGAATGCCGTAACGGAAACATACATACTGTGCTGTACATATGCATATTCAGATTTCATGTATGTGATGTAAAACCATGCAGGGCTGGGATAGGGCTTGCCTTTCCACGGAGTAAGTGAATTTGTTGGTTTCAACAGTCTTCCTCCTTGTTTTGCTTTTTAAAGTAGCAGCAGATATTCTCCATGAAGGTGTCCAATAAGAAGTACCACTTACATAGAGCTATTTTTCTCCCCTTTGATTGCGTCATTTAAACCTGTGTGAAACCATTTTGCATCATAACCCTGCCTTCCATTACCCCCCTCTTTTTTTACGTGCAAATTTACATGGCATTTCCATGGCATTCACCAAGGCATTGAAAAGATGTCCACATGTAATGTGTTTTTGAGTGCCGACAGAAGTAAATGGTCTTTTTCAGTTAGACTTTATTATCATGCCTTTGGTAGAAAATGTCACTTGTCACATGAGACGATAATTGTACCAAGATGAAGGCAGCAAAAGGCAGAGGCCCAGCTAAGCTATTCAGCTCTTATCTTTAATGTGGCTGCATTAGAAATGCAGGATAAAGGATTTAGCAAATGGCTCTCCCACATAGAAAATGTAACCATAACTATATGTGTGTTCTCTGTGGGGAGGGCCTTAGCACTATATGTTTGAAAGAGAAAGGAAAGAATGATAGCTGTGTGTGTGTGTGTGTGTGTGTGTGTGTGTGTGTGTGTGTGTGTGTGTGTGTGTGTGTGTGTGTGTGTGTGTGTGTGAGTAACTGTGTATGTGACTGTGTGTGTTTATCAGACAGATCCATGTTGCTCTTTCACTGAGAAGCCAAGGATTCCCATTGTGCTCAGGGTCAGCTCACGGTCACTGACTTCCGGTGACGGATGCCTCTCGTGTGTGCGTGCGTGCGTGCCTGCGTGCGGGTGTAAATGTTCGGTTAACTTAGGTCATAACCATCTGCAGAGGAGCTGTCGCAACACAAATTGCATTGTGAAAAATGTCTCTATACATATGCATGCATGTCTGTGTGTGAATATATGTTCTCGCTCTCTCAGACCTTCCTGTTTTTTTTCCTTTCAATACACCATAATAATTCAACACATATTGCAAACGTGCAAATTTTAGATCAGAGGTGCAAATTAAGAATCCTGTCTCACTGTGCTCGCTGCCTTTTTGTTTATTTATTCATAGCTGGTTTCAGTTAAATCAACAAGCTAACCTCTAGCTGATTGCCTCGGTGTGTGTGTGTGTGTGTGTGTGTGTGTGTGTGTGTGTGTGTGTGTGTGTGTGTGTGTGTGTGTGTGTGTATAAATTGGCTGCGTGCATGGGTGTATGTCTGTGAGAAATGGAGAGTATGGGCATGTACAACATTATGTATGTCCATATATCCACATGCACATTCATTGCGGCTAACACACCTGACCACATCTACATTAAGCAGTCCCACTGAGGGCTCTTAACCGGCCGTCTCTAGGCACTTATGATAGATTCGAACATCTTCGACAGGGCAGGCTGGTGTAATTATAACACTCACCGTGTGTTTGTTGAGCTCCTACATGGTAAGGGGACAGGAAAGCGGTCAGAGGTTATATTATGTGCTTATGATTCATGACGCTTTCTCATCATGAATCATGCACTGAATATAAGATGCCGTCGAATTGTATCGATGCTGTCCATCCAGACAGAAGTCTCTATTATTTTTGTGCATTTATATCATCATGGGTAGGCTAAATAACAGAAACACATCTCTGTGTAATGCAACAGCACAACAAACAACATCCTCCAAAATGATCACAAAGTTGAATCAACACCTCTCAACAAAAACGGAACATTATAACATTATTTCAGGACTGTTGTATTAGACTTAATTTTACCTAGGTGTACCTAACAAACTGACATCTGAGTGTATATACCAGTCATTTTTGCCTCTTCCCTCTGCCAGATCGTCAGTGCATCACTGCTATGGCGTTTCAGTCACACCTCCCTGAATGCTGTATTCGGGGCTGCTTGCATGGTCACACTCCCTGTTCCCTATTCCTAAAAACTTGCGTGTGATCTGTTAGTCATGGTATGACCCGTGGCTTGTCTGGGACCTGTATTCCTGCCTCTGACTTTGTTATTGACCCTGTCCTTTCAAATCTTTTAACTTGTACACTACCGGTCAAAAGTTTTAGAACACCCCAATTTTTCCAGGTTTTTATTGAATTTCATGCAGTTCAATGTCTTATTGTAGTCTGAAATGAAAGAATAGAACAAATGAACAATTTAAGTTAAAAAAGAAATCATTGAAATCAATTTATAAACCAAAATGTATTCAACATTTTTGACTCTTCAAAGTAGCCCCCTTTGGCAGATATAACAGCTGAACAGACTCGTGGCATTCTTTCTACAATGGAAATCAAATATTCTTCAGAAAGTTCTTCCCAACTCTGTTGTAGAAGTTCCCATAAATGTGTGGCACTTTGCTTTCACTTTTCTGTCCAGTTCATCCCAAACCAGCTCAATGGGGTTTAAGTCTGGTGACTGTGCTGGCCACTCCATGTTTTTAAGCTTACCATCTTGTTCTTTTTTGCTAAGGTAGTTCTGGCATAGCTTGGACTTATGTTTTGGGTCATTATCTAGCTGTAGGATGAACCCCTGACCAACTAGGCGCATACCAGAGGGTACTGCATGGCGCTTCAAAATGCTGTGGTAGCCGTTTTGGTTCAGGGTGCCTTTCGCTCTGTACAAATCACCGACCCTAGATCCAGCAAAACAGCCCCAGACCATCACGCTTCCTCCTCCATGTTTGACAGTTGATGTCACACACTGAGGAACCGTCCTTTCACCTATTCGACGGCGTACAAAAATCCTGCGTGATGAGCAGAAGATTTCAAATTTTGATTCATCAGTCCATAGCACCTTCTTCCAGTCTTCAGTAGTCCATTGACGATGTTTCTCGGCCCAGGCAAGCCTCTTTTTCTTATTCTGTGCTTGAAGCTGTTGTCCTGTGAGTCGCCTATCACGCTGAAGCTGTTGACTCTCAGAAACTTGTCTTCTGATTCTGGGTCTGCCAGACCTCTTCCTGTCAGAGTTTCCCCCAGTTTCTAAGTGCCTTTTGATGGTGAAGAATACTGTACTCACTGACACCTTGACTTTCTTCGCAATTTCTCTATATTCTTAAGTGTTATGATGGTCTGTCTCTCTTCCATTGTTAATTGCCTTTTTCCCGCCATTTTTATAGCAACACACTACTTTCTGCAGTACAATACTGTTCAAATAATGCTCATGAGGGTATGGTACCACAGTGTGTTCCAACAATACTTTTATACAAACAGAGGGGGTTGTAAGTAATCCAGACAAGTTGGAACACCTGTGGGAATTGGTAGCACCAACTTTCAACGCTTGATCAACCTCCATTGCTGCAGAACAGCTTTACATTGTTTACCCATTTCTTGTTCCCTGAAAAAGGCCTTTTTGTAAAATACTGAAATGTACATTATTTTCCAGTTTTGGGTAACCTTACTTTTTTTTTTTAACCTCAGGCAGTTCACCACTTACCTTTGTACCATTTCAAGCTATTCAATGGACTTGAACTGCTAAAATTTCAATAAAAAACTAAAAAAATTGGGGTTTTCTAAAAAGTGTACCTGCATCTGGGTCCTGTTCCTGTCTGTTGCCTATACCCGAACTGCAACAGTCAACTGGTAAAAAAGTCAAACTTGGCAAAACCTTTGCTGAAATGCAATTAATGGTTATTTGGTAATAACTTTCTAGACAACCATAGACAGTATTTTGAACATGTACTCATACTAGACTTCCTGGATCAGGAGCAAAGCAGTGCTATTTCGGTCAGACATCAGCAGGGGCCCTTTTTGGATTGGAGTTGGCTCAGTGATTGGTAGCCCTGAAGCATTTCCCCCACTATTACCACTATACTCAGAATTACACACAGGTGGTTGTAAGCTTGTGACTGAACATGCAGGGAGGTGTGTGTTTGTTGTCTCTTTGTTTACATTTGGACCCAGCAATTGAGAAAAGGAAAGTCTCCTGCTGACCCAGTTAGAAATAGAGGGAGGGACGAAGAGATGGAGAGAGAGATCTCTTAGGGGGTACGCTGTTGGGTTTAGCGTGGTTCCTTTCTCAGTTCAAAATGAAAAGTGCCGAAAAACAGACTCGCACACCAAAATGCACACACACTTATTACACTCTTACTTCATGTTTAAGTCATGAGGCTCCTCTGCACTTTTGCCAACTTAATAAACCCACTGCTGCCAAACCCACTTCAAACCCCCCACCCTCAGCCAAAACCCACTACGCTACATCTAAAATGTCCCTCGTATATTTTTTTGGAGGGGACACAAGCCACAAACTCCATGAGTTATTTGTGTTTGTGTTTGCAATGTATGTGAACAAATAAAGACTCTCGGATAATATCAAAATGCAGGGTGTGTACGCACACGTCTGCAGCGGTTTGCTGTTCGTGCTCAAAGTTGAGTTTGCTTGTATTAAAGACCTGCGTTTCCCGCCAGCCTTGTAAACATTGCCTGGTTCCAGGGCAATATAAAATACGGCACAGTGTGAAATTGGTTTCCCCGATTACGTCGAGTGCCATTGTGATTGACACAGGTATACTCGCAGGCTTCTGATTCGCTGATTTAAATTCAGCTCTGTGTCATGGCAGTTTGTTCAGATGAACGGTGTTTGACTCCTCGCTGTGGCGCTAGAGCGCAGAGTGGAGCAGCGGAGATCGGCCAATCCGCCCGGATGAAGCAAAACGTCAGCAGACCTCGAAAAAAGGGAAACCAAACACTGTTTAAATCATCTAAACACATTGCCCAACATAATGATGACACAGAGCTGGTTTGAAATCGACAGAGTGCCCCTTTAGGTATTTGAAGGATAGATACAGTTTATAACTTTGATTTGACTGCTCATATTTCATATGTTTCATATGTTGCATTCTCAGCTCTCGGCAGTTAACTCGGTGAGTACAATACTATCATTACCTAATGGAAAACTCTGAAAATAAGACTCAGGATGTAATAAACAGGAAATATTGTTCTTCAAGACTTGGGTAGACATAATAACTAGCAGACCAGATTACAATGCAGCCTTTTTTACACGTTTCAGCCGCACTCTCGCTCAATACTGGACTAAATGAAGACATTATTGTCCCCATTAGTCGCTTAGATAGAAAAACATGGAAAAATAGGGTCCACGTTCAAAAAAATGCCTAAGTTTCGCTTCAAGTGCCGGATTGAGAATTGCAAATTTGAAATGAAATTGAAATATCTTCTCATTGTTCTGACCTCACAATGGAATGACAAACAGGTTAATCATGCAAATAGGCCAAAAGCTCAGGGGAACACACACACACACACACACACACACACACTACACTTTGTTGCTGAGTTTATGGAGGGCCAGATAAGCACAATCAATGTCGGCCAATTATTCTTGCTGCTCTAAGTGATTAGCTGTGCATCTGCGTGCCCCTCTCTGCATTTCTTTATGCACTGGCTTTTTTTGATAGCTTTATGCTGAACTGTGTCTGCATAAAGTGACCATCGGTGTTCCTCACGCTCCACTGGGACCTAAAGAAAGAGCCTCAGCGTGTTTTTCTGCCTGCTTGATGAAGTGTCTGTGGTTGGGGTGTTAACACCTATATGCTGACACGCAATCAGAGTAATGAGTCCTCTGATGTGGACATATCGGGGCTAAATGCTTAATGCTGTGTTACAGGAGCTCCGTCAAAGCGACGAACACCTTGTGGAAGACGCGTTTGTCATACTGCTTTTTCGAGGGCGAGAATCCATTTGCACTTGTGTCGTACTCTCACAGCGGAGCAGAAGGTAACATCAGGGAACTCGCGGCAATGAACCTGGCTGTTAGAATACCCAAGGGTAAGGGGAGTTCAACAGTGCTCATTGTTTGCAAGAAAGAAAGTTAAAGTTTTTTAATGCTGAGGGAGGTGTTTAAAAGGGAGAGAGGAAGTATGTGCAAGCAGCAAGAATAGCTATTTTGCAGCTGTTCCTTAAGAGGGAAAGCGAAAAGAAAAGAGAATAGGAGACAGATGAATCAGGGTCATCCCTCTTTTGCTCCCTTCGCACGGGTGATTCATGAGTCGAACGCCTCAAATCGGGGCTCCATATTTGATATCCTTGAACACCTCCCTCCGCTCCCGCGTTAGCCCACAACCAATCCCTCTAATGTGCAGTGAATAGCCGTTTTTACGGCTAGTTCAGGTATGATGCAGTGTGGGAGGCGGAGACCAGGAGGCAAGGGGATGAGGCAGGCAGAGAACGACTCTCATGAATAATGGAGGGAACAGAGGGTCCGTGTTAGGCTGGAATATGAATGGCCTCCCCTGCAGTCACCCGGCTTGGTCGGGGCTCATACTTACACCTCAGAGATGTGCTCTGAATGTTAACTCCCACCTTCTAGTTGGAAGCAAATCAAACTGACTCTGATAACTTATTATAGGTCACTCGCTGAGGACGGCAACTAGTTAGTTGCTGTTAGCTCTGCAGAAAAGTGGCCCCTGTGATTGAAATACACTATTATATTGTTTATACTGATGTATCAATGCATAGGGAGTATGCAACAATCAATTAAAAAAATCGCCACAAAATAAACCGACACATAACGTGACTCGTTTTTTCCCTAACCCCTATCAAACTCCTTAAGCAGCTATTTTGTCAGAACGATGACTGGAGCGCAAGTTGCATATCGGTTTAGAGTGCAAACAAACAAACTCACATTATAGGTATGAATAGGGAGGCAATGAATAGGGCAGGAATGGCTTACTCCCCCCCCTAACGATGAAAACTGCTATATAGAAAGGTGTTTACGGAATGTAAATACGTTGGGCCCTATGTTGCATCCGGCGCGGGCAAAGCCAGACGCAAGTGTCTTTGCTATTTTAAAATGCCCATATTATGCTCATTTTCAGGTTCATAATTGCAATTTGAGATTGTATCATAATAGGTTTACATGGTTTAATTTGGAAAAAACACAATTTCTTTGTGGTACTGCACATTGCTGCAGCTCCTCTTTTCACCCTATGTCAGGTCTCTGTTTTAGCTACAGAGTGAGACCTCTTAACTTCTGTAACATCTCTGTTGTCAGCCACACATGCGCAGTAGCTAGGTAAGGATTACATGAGCTAGCTAGCTGTTTCTCCAACTTCGGCCTGTACAAGGCAGAATTATCCGGGAGACTTCTTCTAAACGAGGGCGCACTTCCAACTTTGCGTGGAATACCTACAGAACAGGGACATGTAAGTAGTTCTATACAATTTATTTTGTAGATTAGGGTGAATTTGTGTGTGTTGTAGCAATCTTTTGCCATTGAGAACAAGCTAGCATGCTAACGGTTAGCCCCCTAGACCCCTCGTCTCGGCTAGTGACGTAGAAAGCCGTGCAGATTTTTACCAGCTCACCGGAGACTGAAGGCAAGACGCATTCAGAAACCGTATCTCAATCAGAACAGCATGGATGTTTTTTTTTCAAAGTTTGTATGCATGTGGAAGCACCAGAGACACAAAATAACATCCCAAATCCCAGGAAAAGTGTTTTTTTCATAATATGGGCACTTTAAAAACCGTTCAGCGGCCATGCCGTTTAAATAGCAAATGCACCTGCGCCCATCTGTGCGCCCATGGGCGTGCTGGTCTTTCAGGGAGGTGTGTTCAGGTGAATTCTTGGCGTATTGCTTTCTTGAGGCTGCGGGAAGTGATCGCACCATTGACCAACAAAAACCTGGTCTAAAGTCCATAGCGCAGCATTTCATTGTTATTTTAACAGCGCATTATTTTAACATCCGCCATCATAATAGCAATGCGCCAAGGTCCAAACGCGCCCTGGCTTTTAAAGGGAATGGGAGATGACACTCTGATTGGTTTATTGCATGTTGCGTCCAAAACACACCTACGAATTAATGAAGACACTAAGTACAACCCTTTTGAACCATGCGCCCGTGCTGTATTTTCTAGCTTTGTCAAAGGACTGAAGTAGAGGCTGCTGATGGGTTTTTGCCGGCGTTTTTTTCTTCTTACTTTTCAAAGTCTCAGTGCTGCTCAGGATGACGGCTGTTGAGATGCGTAATCATATTTATAGTGTGGAACGAGAGTTGTTTTACGCCTCCTCGCATCACTTGTGCTTTACAAGTGCTGCAAATAGCAAGTTTGTTATCTGTTTTACATATCTCAAAATACCTCCACACAGCCGACATGTTGAAAGTTTAAGTTGCTGGCGCTCATGCTACGTTCATGTTCGTCATGTGCGCATAGTAAACAAGCCACCCTATCGGCAAAATATTCATATCTGCCGATGACAATGATGATCATTTTAAGCTTTTATCGGCCGATACCGATGTCGTGCCGATATCATCGTGCATCCCTAATTTAAGGAATTGTGCGTACTTTCTTTCCACCACTGACGGGTTGCTGGAGGTATAGTTTTACCTCACTCCAGCGTTCACTGAATCACATTCTAATAAATTTAAAGCTGCTTACCCACTGACCAGACGGCCGACCGTTGACAGAAAGGCCAGTCGAAATGATCAGTCTCCCCGTGTTGGTCCAAAAAGTGCCACAGAACACACCAAAAAGACGAGACGAGACGTAATACATCTCTATAACAGCAGGCGGCGCTACTCTGTATTGTTGCCCAAGAAATGAAAACCGGCAGCTTATTGGACAAACGCGTCACATGGGTTTTAGCTTTCTCCGGAAATTCAAAGCCAGACTGTCATGGTGGCTCCTTCAGAATACGATCTCATGTTGTACTAAAATAGTTCACTGAAACATGTTTCTGAAAACATTTTAAGCGAGAAATAGGCCATGCAGTTGCTGAATCTGTCTTCATTTCAGCTCAACAAAGGTTTGATTTTGATTTTGAGAGACTCTAGTCACGCTCATTCCGCTCGACATTTCCGGGTGAGTCCCGACTGCACGGGACACACCGAACAGACTCGAGTCACTGACTTCGCCAGACTGTCCAACGGCCGATAATCGGCCCTGTGCGTCAGCACCTTAACAGCACGTCATGTACTGTACATCTGTAACAGATGTAGGCTCTTTATTAGGTCCAGCCCACATTTGAAATAGCTCACTGCTCCAGTCAGTCAGTGGCATGGCTGTGAGTCACTGTATAAAGAAGGTGCAGACAGGTTCAAAAGGTTCAGTCACCCTCAACTACATGTTGAAACTTAGAAAGTGATACAGTATGACTGTTGGTGGTAGATGACGGTGGCCTCCACCCTGACATTTCTATACACAATGCAGTGCTTTGAATAAAGAATGTGTGATTAAAAAAAAAAAAAAAAAAAAACTCAACTTGATATCTGCTCTGTTGGTAAAATCACCTTGTTATAAAAGAGGTCAGAGGAGATTGGCTCTAAATAAAAGTGATGTCAAATATTTTCAACGAGCTTTTCCCCCCCCCCCAAAACAAAATAAAGGCAACTAATAAATTAATTCATTCTTTTTCACTCACTCCAATGGACACTTCCAACAGAATGTGTACACCAAATCTCTGCTCTGATCTGTAACAAAATAATACAAGTTGGATGATGCAAAAAGATCACCTGCCCCATGCTCGAAATCTGGGATCTTCAACAGGGGGTCCTCAGAGTTGCTGCAGGGGGGGGGGGCTCCAAATTATTGTTTGATGGTTTAAAAAAAACAAAAAAATTATGAATATCAATGATATTGGATGATGGCATGATGCGGCTCCCCCCCTTTCCCAGTAGTTGCACAAACAAGTGTACACACACACACACACACACACACACACACACACACACACACACACACACACACACACACACACACACACACACACACACACACACTCACAAACAGACACAAGGATTATGTTTTTCGGTCAGAAGCCACTGATTACAATATGTTTATTACTCTGCAGGCCAACTGCAGAGCTCTTATCAAACACACACACACACACGCACACAGTTGTCGCGCTGCTTGTGGACTGCAGAGTTCTTATTAAAAATTGATCTGCAAGCTGTTGTGTGTCGCTGCTTCGCTGAGGAATTCATTACCTCGCTGGCGCGCACGCACGCACGCACGCACGCACGCACGCACGCACGCACGCACGCGACACACACACACACACACACACACACACACACACACACACACACAATTTACACACAACATAGCATGCCTGCAAGCAATCCTGACCTGTCAAATGAAACAACACCCTTTCCTTTAGAATATTTGGGATGCAAACAAACAAATGCTCCTGCAGGGGACAGAGGGAATGATGGGAAGAAGAGAAAGATAAAGAGACGGACTGAAACCGAGATGGGCTGAGAAATAAACAGACGTGAAGATGGTGTGATGGTGATGAAGAGGAGGATGATGACAGAGAAATGGTGAAGAGTAGGAAAGAGCAGAAAGCATCCCTCAGTATCAAAACAAAGCCATGGTGGTCGTTTTAAAGTCAGGGATGGCCGGTGTGCGACGGTACGCGCCTCTCTCTGCATTTCCCTCACTCATTCCTCCACGGCTCCCCCCGTTCTTC
Organism: Perca fluviatilis; assembly: GCF_010015445.1. Classification (NCBI taxonomy): domain Eukaryota; kingdom Metazoa; phylum Chordata; class Actinopteri; order Perciformes; family Percidae; genus Perca; species Perca fluviatilis. Next base: position 27,907,336 of record NC_053122.1, on the reverse strand, counting down.
TCTTACCATTCTTTCATCTTCTCAAACCCACCAGTTTGACAAATCCTCACTCTATCTCCTCCCATCACTTTCTTCTCTCCATCTCACTCCCCCCTGTCTCAATCCATTCTCGGTCTCGGCCGTGACGGCCTTCACTCACGGCGCTCTCTCGCCGCTTTTTATTTTATTTTGGCTTTATGTCTTCATCTTCAAAGCCGTGATTATGTACAAACACGGCACGAGCGGTAGAAATTGAATTCTGGTGGGATGATTTACTCCATCTTTTACCTTCGGGTCTTGTGTGTTAACTAGTAAGTAAGACGGCGCTGATTGAAATTCAGCCCCATGCCTTGCCACCTGCCAAGTGTCCCTGAAAACCTTGTTCAGAGTGGAGTGCAGATGAAGACACAAAGAGAGAGAGATAACGGAAACACGGAAAATAAGAAGAGAGCCGGTTTGTCTGCCTGTCTGTTCCTCTAGCTGTCTGTCTCCTTTGGCTGTGATGACCTCTCCACACGATCAGTGCACCTCGGAGAATAGGCGTTCGCCGAGACTGTCGTTTTCCCCTCTGTCTGCCACTTCTAAGTCGCTCCCTTTTTCTGTATATCTACGGTATACCCCGTTTACACGTACGAGACATTTCACGCAAACGGAGCATTCGCCTCTGAAAACGACTCTTTCTAAAAACTCCGGCCAGAGTGGAGATTTTGGGAAACTTCATTTTGCATGTAAACTGAGACAAACGGAGGTTGGGGCAGCCGAGGAAGTGAGGAAGAGAGGAGAGAGGAATTGATTCGTTGCTGTTGTTGCTATTTTCGGGATTCTGATTGGCTAACGTGGGCTTGAGCTTCTCGTTACACTGCCACCTACAGGTTTGGCATATGCTCTTGCCGGCATTTACGGCATATGTACACAAGTACGTGTAAACGAACACTTTTCTGAAAACTGACCGCTGTGCACGATGTTATTTTTGAAAACGGAGAGGTTGAAATGTCCATTTATGAAAATAGCCGGCCACATGTAAACGTAGCACTACACTGTGCAACCATTCCCTATCTCTCTCTCTCTCTCTCTCTCTCTCTCTCTCTCTCTCTTCCTTTCTGTTTCTCTCTATCATTATCTGTCCTGTCCTTCAGTGAGCCCCCTGCCCCTCTATAACTCAGTAGGCCACATCGCGTCTCGGTTTCTCCGTAATTTTCCACCCTGGCCGTGTTTCTTTAATTACAGCTCACGTCCCATGCCGAACTGGTACTTTTAAAACCACTCCGATTCCTAAACCGATTCTTGGAAAAACTGAAAAAAATTTTACGTTTACTTTTGGTGAGCCCAGAGGGAAAATATGGCATTTATCGCATTTAACTCCAATTAGCCTACGCGTAACGTAGCTCGCGACTAAGAGTATGTATTCGTGCCATTTTACCAGCGGCTAGGCCCAAATAGCGTTGTAGGAAATCATAAACCTAAATGAGCAAGCAATAATGCTTTCTAAACGAATGCTAAGTTCTAATCCTATTGGTTGCGTAGGGTTTCGGTACCCAACCCTATGTAGCCGGCGTCACTTGACCAGCACGCAGTCGCCTATTTTGTAGGATATCATACGAATTGGTGTGCATACATTTTCGAACTATATCGTAAGAACCCGTTCATGAGAACGCGTTGGTTTGTGTGTATGAGGCTAGGTGTGTGTGTTGATGATGTGCGTATGCTAGTACTCATGTGTGCGTGGGTGTACACGTGTGTACTGTACATACCCGTACAGTAGAGCTTACAACAAATGGCCTGTGCTTTACAGTCATCAGTAAGGATTTGTTTTCCCTTGTACCACAGCACGCTCAGCTAGATACATAAAAGCATTGTGTCTAGTCAGGCATATTTCTAATGATTGTGGGACAAAAGCAACACTGTTCAACAAGTGTTCAGCCAGGAACCGACTGCTCAGCCCCCATTGTTTAAACTATTACAGTTCTGGCTCGTGCTACTGTGACCGAACCTCCGCTCTCAAATCTCCTTTTTCCACAAAACAGCTTTGTCAATTTATTTTCTACAAGATAAGCAAAATAATCTCAATCACAAGCATATTCCATACTGCGGCTAGATTTTCACAGCATGCTTTTGATTTTGAGCTGATTAGGAGATTACGAAATGGATGTTGAGGCTCTTTGGTATGCGTTATTGTTACACATTGATCTGTGGTGCTGGCTGCACGCTGCATTAGAGCCGCCGCTTATCTACAAAGCCAAGGGCGCGGGAAAAATCTGCGAAGTCAACCTCCA